>NC_141038.1:52170000-52245000 GCF_052040795.2 Danio rerio
GGGCCGCCGTGCCGCCCAATCAGAGGTAAAGGAGGAGAATAGGGGAGGAGGGGGGTTTCTTCCAAACGAAGATGAAGTGAATTGAAAACTGTGATTATTTATAGTAGCTTAGGGCTCATATGATTGGAAGATAGTGATTAGCAAATGCAAGACCGGCCGTGATAAATCATAAGCACGTGATCCTCTCGAAATTAGTTTATGAATAAACTTCACAAAGTGAAGTAAAAAACCTTGAGAGCAACCAGGCTCTGTTGAGCAAGACTATTTCATTCGTGCTTGCTGTTCTCGCTTAAATCCACTAGAGGCCACTGTCGACTGACTGACTTCATATCTCCAACCACCCCTTCCCTAAACCAGGGGTTCGCAAATGTTTAATTCCGTGACCTTCAAAATAACAATGCTAGTGACTCGCGAGCCCCAATACCTGCTAAGGTGGTTATAAATATAGAAACCTAGCACACAGTGGTGCACACATACCAATAGGCCCAAGTCTACTCATCATTTAGTTTTGAAGAACGCCACTCGGAGACCATCCTCCATGTTCAGTTGTGGCCTGTATTTCTGTTTGATGTATGTGTGTGCCGTAAAGGTGTCAGAAAGTTTAACCTGGTGCCATAAAATCAATGTGCTGTGTCTTTAATATAACGTAATCACCTCAGGGGTCACAAAAAAATGGCTTTTTATTTGTATGTTTTTTTTATTGTAACTATTGACTACCATTTTTTCTTGTGTGGGTTTTGGATAAAATATGGTCATTCTACAAGCTTAATAAAGTGAATTTGAGTTTTGGAAATCACCAAGCAACCACGGGGGGTCCCGACCCCCACTTTGAGAACCATTGCTCTAAACCCAACCGATAGTGTTTTCAATAGCACTCCAGAAAAAGAAAAGCCCTCGCAGCAGCCTGATTTTTACCACGTTTTTCAACATTTACCACATTTTTACCCTGTTATTTACTTGCTTATATTATTTTTTTGGCTTCTGTTTTTGTCTTACCCCCTTTCTGATAGATAGATATATAGATAGATAGATAGATAGATAGATAGATAGATAGATAGATAGATAGATAGATAGATAGATAGATAGAATGACAGACAGACAGACAGACAGACAGACAGACAGATAGATAGATAGATAGATAGATAGATAGATAGATAGATAGATAGATAGATAGATAGATAGATAGATAGATAGATAGAACGACAGACAGATAGACAGACAGACAGACAGACAGACAGACAGACAGACAGACAGATAGATAGATAGATAGATAGATAGATAGATAGATAGATAGATAGATAGATAGATAGATAGATAGATAGATAGATAGATAGATAGATAGAACGACAGACAGACAGACAGATAGATAGATAGATAGATAGATAGATAGATAGATAGATAGATAGATAGATAGATAGATATATAGATAGATAGATAGATAGATAGATAGATAGATAGAATGACAGACAGATAGACAGACAGACAGACAGACAGATAGACAGACAGACAGACAGACAGACGGACGGACGGACAGATAGATAGATAGATAGATAGATAGATAGATAGATAGATAGATAGATAGATAGATAGATAGATAGATAGAACGACAGACAGATAGACAGACAGACAGACAGACAGACAGACAGATAGACAGACAGACGGACGGACGGACGGACGGACAGATAGATAGATAGATAGATAGATAGATAGATAGAATGACAGACAGATAGATAGATCCATCCACCCATCCATCCATCTATCTAGAGAATTGTATACAGGGGTACGTATCCACGATGAGCCTGTGTTATGTGAAGTTTCAGCTCAAAATACCACACAAAAAATGTTGTGTAATTCTCTAATACTGACCACTGGGCAAACTGGTAACAACGAAAAAGCCGTCCACACCGAGGTAAGCGGTCAGCTAGTAGAGCGAAAAGAAAAAGAAGCCGTCCGCAGCATCATACCACCCCATAGCGTTCGTTTTAAAGATAAAATACAACCATCTGTACCTCTGGCTACATAATTCACACTCTCCAGAAATGTATACGGGGGTACGTATCCACAATGAGCCTGTGTTATGTGTATGTTTCAGCTCAAAATACCACACAAACAGTGTTGTATAACTCTCTGAAACTGACCACTGGGTAAACTGTTAACAACGAAAAAGCCGTCCACACCAAGGTAGGTGGCCAGCTAGTAGCGCAAAAAGAAACAGAAGCCGCCGGAGGCATCATAACGCCCCATAGTGTTGATTTTAAAGATGAAATACAGCCATATGCATCTCTGGCTACATAACTCTCTAGAAATGTATACAGGAGTACATTTTCACAATGAGCCTGTGCTGCAAACACACTCCAAAGACATCAGAGACTTATTTTACATCTTGAAGAATGGCGTATAATACAGTAGGTCCCATTTAAAAGCATGCCATTGTGTTTTTGCATTGAGCATTTCACTCATGCTGCTGGTGATGTGACAACAAGAGATTAGATTTTATTTAAAAACACTGGCTCGACGATCAGCAGGCTCAGGCTAAACGTCTGCATATCAGCTACAGCACACAGCTTTAGATTAAATCGTCATGTTGAGTGTTAGAATGACAGCTCATATCTCTTTAATGACAGGTACGTACACAGAAACACACCTGCTGTCAGCTCTTATCACATTGATAAGCAGTTAAACAGCCAAGTGTATTCTTGGTAAGGTTGCATGATGAAATGAGGAGATTGACGCGCAGTAAACGTTACTGTGCTGAGAATGAAGATCGCATTAGTAGATGGTCGGATAAGAATGAATGTGAGTGCTCTGACACATTGTGTGTGGAATGATAATGCAAGAGTTTAAGGCAAGATTCAACAAATAAAACCCCCAAAAAGAAGCCGATAGCCAAAAGCAAACAAACTCTGCCTTTGCATCACACATGCAGAATTAAAAATGTAAACCATTTTTTGGGCAAATGGAAATGTTGTGTTGTAATTTATTGTGATGTGTGATTTATGGAGATTAACTACTATGTGGATCCACTGTTTTATTATGAACAGGAAAGAGCATGATTTATTATTCATTCATTCATTTTCTGGGAAACACCCACACACACATTCACACACACTCATACGCTGCGGCCATATCATTGGTTCATTCATTCATCTTCATTTCAGCTTAGTCCCTTTATTAATCAGGGGTCGCCACAGCAGAATGAACTGCCAACTTTTCCAGCATATATTTTATGCAGCGGATGCGCTTCCAGCTGCAACCCATCTCTGGGAAACATCCACACACACTCATTCACACTCATACACTGCAAACAATTTACTGTAGCCTACCCAATTCACCTGCACCGCATGTCTTTGGACTGTGGGGGAAACCGGAGCACATGCAAACATGCAAACTCCACACAGAAACGCCAACTGGCCCAGCCGAGACTGTGATTTATGAGCCGTTTTCCTCATGGAGACCAAACAAATGTCCCCACAAGGTAAACTTTTAAAATACACTGTGTGTGTGTGTGTGTGTGTGTGTGTGTGTGTGTGTGTGTGTGTGTGTGTGTGTGTGTGTGTGTCTGTGAAAGAGTAAGTATGTGCGGGTATGTGTGTGTTAGTGTAGTGTGTGTGTGAGAGAGAGATCGAGTGACTGTGTTTGTGTGCGTGAGTGTGTATCTGTGTGTTTGTGTTAGTGTATTGTAGGAAGAGAGAGAAAGTGTGTCTATCTGTGTTGTGTTTGAATGTTTGTGTGCATGTCTGTGTGTGTGTTTGTGTACAAGTGTGTTTGTGCATATGTGTTTCTGTGTTTGTGTAGTGTGTGTGTTTGTCTCAGTGTGTGTTTGTGTGGGAGAGACAGAGAATAAGTGTGTGTGTGTGTGTGTATGTGTGTGCGTGTTTGTCTGTTTTAGTGTAGTGATAGTGTGTGTGTAAGAGAGAGTGAGCAAGTATGTGTGCATGTGTTTGTGCTAGTGTGATGTGTGTGTCTGTGTTAGTGTAGTGTGATGTGTGTGTATGTATGAGATTGAGAGAACGTGTCTGTGTTAGTGTAGTGTGTGTATCTATGAGAGCCAGTCTGGCGTTATGTATATTGTGTGTATGTATGTGTGTGCTTGTTTGTACAGTATGTCTTAGTGTAATGTGTGTGTGTGTGTGTGAGATAAGTGTGTCTGTGTTAGTGTAATGTGTGTGTGTGTGTCTATAAGAGCCAGTGGTGTGTTATCATGTACTGCAGAATGTTCCTCTTGCCCAGCAGAGTCTGGCAGCGCAGCGATTAACACCGAGAGGAAACCAGCAGCAGCGGCCGCTCACTGAAGAGCAGAACCTCCATTAATCTGATCAGCCTCTCTCTCTCTCTCTCTCTCTCTCTCTCTCTCTCTCTGTCCTTCACTCCACACCAACAATGACTACACAGAAAGGAATCTTATCTCGCTATGCACTTTGGAATTTCTGTCAAATGCAAAGCAACCCATGTTTGTCCAGTTGCTCTGAAGGAGGAGAGAGAGAGAGAGCTGTTGGAGAAAGTGATTCACCTGTGTTAATAACTTCACTATATTTGCTTTCAAATCATAACAATAATAATACTAATAATAATAATAGTGATGTTTTAAACAATGACGGTAATGCAATGGAAAGGTTTATTATTATTCATTCATTTCCCTTTATTTATCAGGGGTCGCCACAGCGGAATGAACCGCCAACTTATCTAGGATATGTTTTACCCACTTACTTCTCTAAACCCAACCAACGGTTTACAAAAGCCGCCCTGGGATGCGTTTCAGAAACAACGACGCATCGTTTGGGAAAATCTCGCGGAGCGATGTAGTGACAAGTGTTTTCCAAAACCTTTAGTTTCTCTGTCGCAGATCTATGGCTTGAACCACGTTAGTTGTATTGTAAAACACCCATAATGATGCCCTAATGAGGTGGAGTAACAACTACTTTAGAAAAGAACCCTATCATTTCTTTATGCAAATTTTATTGTTTTGCATTAAAAATAAAATCCAATATTAGTTTTGGTAACAACATGCACTCGCTCTCCATATGAACTGAAATATATGTAAACGACACATATAGGCCCTGTGTTTCCTTTACAAATATTATTAAGAGCGTTACATATTCTAATTCTACAACATAAAATCACTTACAAAAGCTAACACATATTCTAACATCATATATAAATCATATAAATTTATAAATAATGAGGCGATTTATTAAAAAATAATATTTAATATTTATTATTTATTAGTTAATTTTAAAAAATCGTCAGCAAAGGGAGACCTTGGTTTTTACAAAGTTAGCTTAGCAAAGCCTACAATGAACGAATTTTGGTCACTACAAAAATACTTCCTCCCCGTGTGAGATCACAGAGGTTTGTTTACCGCGCACACAAACTGCGCCGGTAAGGGCCGTGGCCAGAGGCGCTGTAATGTTATAGCAGAGATGGAGCTGAAATGCGTCCAAACACTGCTGTTTCCACAGAGCTTCGTCTGTTTCTGTATTTGGGCTTCCAAAGAACACGACACAAAGACAGAAGTGCTTACAGTTCAATATTAATTATGTTCCAGAGAATTATAAAACACATAGCAAGCATGATTTGACAGCTCCAGAATCTCTCCCAGTTCAGTGCTGGATTTGGTTAACATCTCCTCAAAGCAGAAGCTGTGAACCACAACCTGTGTTTTTTTTTTGCTAAAATTGATACAGTAGGTAGTGCTGCTGCCTCACAGCAAGAAGGTCGCTGGGTCACTGGTTCGAACCTTGGCTCAGTTGCCATTTCTGTGTGGAGTTTGCATGTTCTCCCTGCGTTCGCGTGGGTTTCTTCCGGATGCTCCGGTTTCCCCCACAGTCTAAAGACATGCGGTACAGCTGAATTGGGTAGGCTAAATTGTCCGTAGTATAAATGTGTGTGTGGATGTTTCCCAGAGATGGGTTGCGGCTGTAAGGGCATCCGCTGCGTAAAAACGTGCTGGATAAGTTGGTGGTTCATTCCGCTGTGGCGACCCCAGATTAATAAAGGGACTAAGCCGACAAGAAAATGAAATTAAATGATCATGACATGTACAGTGTCTAGCGTTAACGCTACGCTGTAGCAACGATGTAAACAATGGGAAACGTTGCTTTGCACCGCAAACGATTTAGCTACAAATTCATATTTATCAGTCAAACTGCTGTAAGCACACACACACACACACTTCACCAGCACGTTCGTGTCTCTCTATGTGTGTGCGCGACTGCATTGGTTGTCTTCAGGCAGCTTTACCATGCGTTTCACATCTCAGACAATGAAGTCGCAAACGATATGTGGATGATTCATATTACTTACACCTGAATATTCCGGATATATGTGAAAGACGTCGTGTAACAAGTTGAGTTAAAAAATACAGGAGAGCTCACCTAACTCATGGTCGCAGCAGAAAAATAAATCAAGGCTCACACAGGTCTCATCCCACATCATTATTTACAGAAAATAACTTAATCCGAGCATCAGAGAAAAAGACAGTCCCGCGCACATGCGCTTGTTACAGAAAGTTCCCACTTTCACGCACACACATAGACACACGCAATAGTGATGTCTCTTAAAGGAGCCGCACCCCATTTTCACTCGTTACAGACACTTGTCAGATGTTATTTTAGAGCGCTGGCATGAGGTTGACTGACTGTTTACACAGCAGAGAAGTGCTTGCTTGTTTGGCCGTGACGTGAAGTCGATCCGCGAATCACAGCACATTATGACGATGACCAATCAGAGTCACTTGAGGGCGGGCCTAGTTCAGAGGAACTAAGAAATATATCAGTCGTTTTCATGTTATCTGAGTAGCTGTGTATAATCAGAGTGAGATTTATGAAAAATGAACATGATTTCCTTCAAGTGTAACATGAGCACACATTGCTTTGCATCTTATAAACACAACCAAGCCTTAAAATTACATTCTAGACCAGCCCTTTAAAGCACACAGAGAGTAGACAAAGAGCAAAACACAACAAGAAAGACTGGAAAAAAGAGGAAGGTAACAGGAGATGAAAAGGAAATATGAAATTGTTGCGGTGGGTGTCACCTCTTCAATCGGTTTAACAGTAAATCTGTTTTCTCTATATGGCTGATGAGTAATTCAATGCAATAGGAAACGTGTGACAGTTTATGCAAGAGCTGAAAATACATTTCAGAAAAAGCACACACGTTTATTGAGCGAGCAGATGGTGACAATCAAACAACACAGAGCGTCCCAAGGGATTAAGAAGAAATATTCCCAGTGACATTTGAGGGTTGCAGTGGGTTGTGTGCAATTTTCCGAGCCAGAGACTGAGCGCCACAACAGAGAGGGATAGTTTGTGAATGGATTCTCACAGATCTGCTCGGAGGACAGCGCTGCCAATAAATAAATGAATTAATTCAGGATGCCCCACCCGCGTCGGAATGCACAAGGCTCTCCCAGCTCCAGGAGGAAATGTGAGGGCCGTGATTTTTCTCCGACTGCGAACATCAGCCCATCGAGAGCTTTTTGTCTGCAGGAAGATCCTCATTTTTATTATCATCAGTATAATCTCGCTCTCCTTCCTTCCTTTTTATTACTACACAAACTCCTGTGTCATCTGACAGCTGTCTCTCAAACTCATTAAATAAGGCAAAAACAATGGAAACCCCTTTTTTAAAAGAAGCTCAAATAATTAATATAAGCTGAATTTAAACAAATTAAATTGAGTAATGATCATCTTAATTTGCTTGTTTACATTTAGCCCATTTTAATTGTTTACAACCACTTACCTTAGAAATTTTTATGAATCCAATGAATACTTTTCTGTACTTTGTCAGATTTACTCAGATTTAAAGTATAATTTAGCTTTGGTTAAAACTTTAAAATAAAAAGTTTGTTCATTCATTAGTCCCTTATTTATCAGGGATCACCACAGCAGAATGAACCGACAACTATTTTAGCGTATGTCGGATTCACAGCCATATCACCCTGCAGCCTAAGAGCGGCTACTCACTGAAGCAAAGCAGGGCTGAGGCTGGTCAGTACCTGGATGGGAGACCACATGGGAAAGCTAGGTTGCTGTTGGAAGTGGTGTTAGTGAGGCCAGCAGGGGGCGCTCAACCTGTGGTCTGTGTGAGTCCTAATGCCCCAGTAAAAGTGAAAGGGACACTATCCTGTCAGTGGGCGCCGTCTTTCGGATGAGACGTTAAACTGAGGTCCTGACTCTCTGTGGTCATTAATAACCCCATGGCACTTCTCGTAAAGAGTAGGATGTCCTGGCCAAAGTTCCTCTATTGGCCCTTACAATCATGGCCTCCCAATCATCCCCATCCACTGAATTGGCTTTATCACTGTCTCTCCACTCCACCAATAGCTGGTGTGTGGTGAGCGCACTGGTGGCGTTGTCCTGTGGTAGCCGTCGCATCATCCAAGTGGATGCTGCACACGACTAACCCACCCTCCTCCTTCCCTAAAAAAGAAAAACCCTGGTGGCTGCTTGATTTTTTTCAACACAGGCTCATTCTGAAAACGTAGTCCTATTTACATTTATGGAGATCGCAAATTTTGTAGCCAGAGGTACGTATGGCAGCATTTCGTCTTTGAAACGCCACAGGGCAGTATGACGTCTTTCCTTTTCGTGCTTACCAGCTGACTGCCTACCTCCCTGTGGATAGCTACCAGTTTATCCAGTGGCTCACCGCATGTGTTGATGGTCTTGTGACCTGGAGTGGAGTTGACTGTGACGATAGGGCTCGAGTCTGGTGAAGATTGGTTCCAGAAAGCAGGTAAAACAAAAATAGAAGCCAAAAAGTAAAGTAAATAACAGGGTGAAAATGTGGTAAGATCTAGAAATGTGGTAAAATATCCAACCCTGGCTCATTCTGATTACGTACCCCTATTTACATTTAGGGAGAGCACCGAATACATCCTAGGATCTAGGTTTTTTTTTTTTTCAGTTTTTTTTTTTCATGAAAGGCGATGCAGTGGCGCAGTAGGTAGTGCTGTCGCCTCACAGCAAGAAGGTTGCTGGGTTGCTGGTTCGAACCTCGGCTCAGTTGGCGTTTCTGTGTGGAGTTTGCATGTTCTCCCTGCATTCGTGTGGGTTTCCTCCGGGTGCTCCGGTTTCCCCCACAGCCCAAAGACATGCGGTACAGGTGAATTGGGTAGGCTAAATTGTCCATATTGTATGAATGAATGTGTGTGTGGATGTTTCCCAGAGATGGGTTGCGGCTGGAAGGGCATCCACTGTGCAAAAACTTGCTGGATAAGTTGGCGGTTCATTCCTGCTGTGGTGACCCCGGATTAATAAAGGGACTAAGCCGACAAGAAAATGAATGAATGAATGTTTTCATGAATTCACCAGTCGTCACTGTGTGCGCTGTTTCAGATCTCAAATTTCTTTCAAGAGTGCCATTTGCGCCTGCCGTTCTCATGTAAATCCACCAGAGGGCGCTGTCGACTGACTGACTGATCGACCGATCGACTAACCCACCCTCCTCCTTCACCAATTTGTTGATGGCCTTGTGACCTGGAGTGGAGTTGACTGTGATGATAGGGTTCGAGTCTGGTGAAGATTGGTTCCAGAAAGCAGGTAAAACAAAAATAGAAGCCAAAAAATAAAATAAATAACAGGGTGAAAATTTGGTAAGATCTTAAAATGTGGTAAAAAAAATCAAGCAGCCGCAAGGACTTTTGTTTTTTAGGGGTCGATTGATCAGTTGATTAGTCAATCAGTCGACAGCGCCCTCTGGTGGATTTACGTGAGAACAGCAGGCACGAATGGCCCTCGTGAGAGACCTTTTGAGATCTGAAAAAGTGCACACAGTGCCCTCTGATGGATTCATGAAAACAAAAACTCTCCGTAAATGTAAATAAGGGTACATAATCAGAATGAGCCTGGGTTGGGAGTAAAAATACTCTGAGGAAAATCTAATGTGTTTATTTTTCCTATAGAGGGTTTATTTTTTGTTTTAAGGCAAACTGAATAAAACATGTACACATGTTAATATCTACAGCATTTTAAAGCAAGTTGGATGGTTGAGAACAAAAAGAAAAAGGTCAAAACAAACTTTAATTTTGTAAATGTGATTCATCAAGATTAGATTTTGCCCAGCACTGTAATATACACACTAAAACTCAAATATTGGTCATTTTCTATCTCCAAATTACTGTTGATTCATTTCAGTGTCTGTTTTCGGTCTGGCATATTGAATCGCCACATGATGTCCCATCTGAAATCTGTGCTGTGATGTCCTGTGCCATGGAAGATTCTGGAAACAGTGTCCTTGCATGGGACAAACCGATTTCTCTGTATTTGTGTGTGTGTGTGTGTGTGTTAGGAGGGGGTGTTTCAACTGATTCAACAGATGCAATCCAATCTGTCAGACGATGCTTGTGAGGTTACAGACATTTTCTCATTGCCCCGCCAGATGCATACCAATGCGCTCCATCCCACCGGAAGGACGAGCACACCTTGCTTTTTTCGTGTTTCTTTTGCACTCATTATCTTCGAGCCCCTGTTCCCTCTCTCTCTCCATTCCTAGTGATAGATGTGTTTTCCTGGCACCCTCCGGCTATTCATTTGCACCAATGACAGTGGATTAATCTTGTATCATCATTAGTTCTGTTTCACCTTCATGACTGCCTCCAGAATAAACACTTGCTCAGATAATGGCTGTGCCGCCCATTGTGTGCTCAACTTTATCTTTCACGTTTTTTCTTTCTTTCCTGTTTCCTGCAAAAGAAACATTTAGACACACATGTAAAGTTGCGATCTGACCTGCACTGTGTATCCAAAGCACAGCATGTGTGTGTGTGTGCATGTGTGTGTGTGTGTGTGTGTGCCTGTTTTTAGTCTTTTGTTAAGCACTTTGGTTCACTTTGAGTGTTTTTAAAATGCTTTAGAAATAAAATATTATTGATTGATTGATAGATTGATTGATTGATTGGTTGGTTGGTTGGTTGGTTGGTTGGTTGGTTGGTTGGTTGGGTGGTTGGTCGGTTGGTTTGTTAGATGGCCTGTTTATTGGATGGTTGGTCGGTTGGTTTGTTGATTGTTTGGTTGGATGATTTGTTAGATGAAAGGTTGGTTGGGTTGTTGGTTGGTTTGTTGGTTGGTTAGTTGGCTGGATGGTTGGTCGGTTGGTTGGAGGTTGGATGGTTGGAGGTTGGATGGTTGGAGGTTGGTTGGTTGGTTGGAGGTTGGTTGGAGGTTAGATGGTTGGTTAGTTGGTTGGTTGGTTGGATGATTTGTTGGATGAAAGGTTAGTTGGGTGGTTGGTTGTTTTGTTAGTTGGTTTGTTGGTTTGGTGGTTGGTTGGTTGGTTGGTTGGTTGGTTGGTTGGTTGGTTGGTTGGTTGGTTGGTTGGTTGGTTGGTTGGTTGGTTGGTTGGTTGGTTGGTTTGTTGGTTGGTTGGTTGGTTGGTTGGCTGGTTGGTGATTGGAGGCTGGGTGTTTTTTGGTTGGATGGCTGAATGGATGGATGAATAGTTGATAGGCCGGTTGGATTATTGGTTGGCTGGTTGAATGGTTGGTTATTTGGTTGGTTGGTTGGTTAATTGGTTGGTTGGTTGGTTGGTTGGTTGTTTAAATGGATAGTTGGTTGGTTGGTTGGTTGGTTGTTTAAATGGATAGTTGGTTGGTTGGATGATTGGTTGGCAGGTTGGATGGTTGGTTATTTGGTTGGTTGGTTGGTTGGTTAAATGGATGGTTGGTTAGTTGGTTGGATGATTGGTTGGATGGTTGGTTGGTTAGTTGGTTAAATGGATGGTTGGTTGGTTGGTTAAATGGATGGTTGGTTGGTTGGTTGGTTGGATGATTGGTTGGCAGGTTGAATGGTTGGTTATTTGGTTGGTTGGTTGGTTGGTTGGTTAATGGATGGTTGGTTGGTTAATTGGTTGGTTGGTTTCATGGTTGAATGGATGGTTGGTTGGTTGGTTGGTTGGATGGATGGTCAGTTAATTGGTTGGATGGATGGTTGGTTGAATGGATGGTTGGATGGTTAGTTGGTTGGTTAGTTGAATGGATGGTTGGATAGTTAGTGAGTTGTATTTATTGACATGATCATTACCGAGGTATTGCAAAGATATGATTAATTGTAAGGAAATTGCTGATGTTGCCATTTTTCAATTGAAATTTTAGTTTTTTCGAAAGTAAAACTGCACATAGTCTCATTTAAGGAGTAGGGTTAGGTGTAGCATTGGAGTAGGGCAGTAGAAAACACAGTTTGAACAGTATAAAACCAGAGAAATTCTTTATAGCTGCCTAACATTTTTAGTTGAATCAAATACATTTTTCTGATAATTTTAACTTACACCAATAAAGTTAAACTTTGTGTAGCTTTAGAATGTCATTAAAACCTGATTAACTCAAAATAAGTCTAATTAAATATAATTTAAAAAAGTTGAAGAAACACAAAAATATTGGTTGTCTTGAATTTTTGTCATGTAAAAAATGATGCACTTAAGTTGTCCATAGCATAAGCATAAGTGTAGGGAATGTCCCTACAAATGACAAAAACAAACCTGTGTGTGTATGTGTGTGTGTGTCATACGTTTGCAGAGGAGGGTGGAAGGAGGGTGCATCAGTGACATCACTATCAGGGAGGATCCGAATGGACAGGAAAGTCAATTAGAGTTAAACTGAGTTTACCAGCTGGTAAGAGAGAGAGAGAAAAAGAGAGAGAGGGAGGAAAAAGGGGAGGAGAGCACAAAAGAGAAGTACAGACAGATTCAGAGAGGAAGGGAGAAAGTCAGCTACAAAGCCAAAGAGGACAGGAGGGAATTTACCCGGCACAAAACTTCCAACAACTCCTCCTCTCTTTTTCATTCTGCTTCTTAGCTGCTATTTTGAGTGCTGCTCCTGGCATAACAGTGGCGTCCAGTCAAGCCGGTGGATTTTTTTTTTCAAGAACACAAACAAGATGAGAGCCTGAGGACAAGCTGGAGAAGCTCCCGTTATTCCAGAGATCCATCCGGAGACGTCCACTCCGTCCTCAGGGGCGAATGAGAGGAGCGGGTCTGTAACGCTGGACAAACCATGGACTCTGCAAAACGCCCACTTCACCTGGACGTGAGTACCACAATTCAACACCTTGACGCTGGGAACATGCAGTAGATTTTCTGCCGTGGGTGAAACTATAACTAATCCATCATTTTAAACAATTTGCACTAAAAGTCAGAATTATTAGCCCCTCTATATTTTATTCCCCTTTTTCTGTTTGTCGGAACATAATAGTTTTAATAACTCATCTCTAATAACTGATTTCCTTTCTCTTTGTTATGATGACAGTAAAGTTAGGGTAATTAGGCAAGTCATTGTATAACAGTTTGTTCTGTAGAAAATCCAATACAAATATTGCTTAAGGGGGCTAATAATATTGACATTAAACTGGGTTTCAAAAAATTTAAAACTGCTTTTATTCTAGCCAAAATAAAATAAATAAGGTTACAAAATATTATAGGAGATACTGTGAAAAATTCCTTGCTCTGTTAAACATTGTTTCATAAATATTTAAACATTTATAACATTTAAAATATTTAAAATTAATAAATAAATTGACAGAAGAGCTAAATTGTTTGCAGCCACTTACCTTAAAAAAATGATTAAATCTAATTCATTATATTTTTCAGTCTGCTTGACTTGTTTGTTTACCTCACCCTTATATAAAATAACCTCAACCCTAAAAAGATAAAAATTACTCATTATTTGGTCAAGCTTCTTTCTTCGGGTGAATACAAAAGAAGATATTTTAAAGAAACTGAGAACCTGTAACCATTCACTTCCATAGTAGGAAAAGCAAATACTATGGAAGTCGATGGTTACAGCTTTCTTTCAAACATCTTCAGCAGGAGAAAGAAAGTCAAACAGGTCTGAAACAAATATAGGTTTAGTTTATTTTACGTACAGGTCATACTGTGTAAACTTTGCTTGCAGCATGTTGTAAATTAGTCTTATCACAGCTCCACTACTCAGGTCAAGCTATCTTGTTTTGACGATGTTTAGATAGTAGAAAAACAAGACCTTTACTACTGATTAGGAATTTCTGAGTTCTAATCTCATTAAATTTACTGAAAACCTCAACCAACCACCCAGCCTATGGTTGTTCTCAACAAACTGTCTGATCCGTGCTATTAATACACATGCATTGCTCACCAAACCCAATGACAGATTCATAGCGGAGATGCTTCCTCAGAACATGTGAAACAGGCAGGTCAAAGTTTCCACCAAAGGCAAAAGTAACTAAGATAACTACCTTTCTGGAAGAGACTGTACACTGTACAAATGTACAGTGCAGCAAACAAAAAGACAAGTTCTTTGCTACCAATATAAATCATAAAGACACAATCTGGCAGACAAGCTAAGTTGTGATATGCGATGTGTCATTTCAGGGCTTGAAAATGTACTTTTTTTTTAATTGTTATGATGTTTCGCTAACTAAAAGACATCATTCAGCCTTTTCCAGATGATAATACAGCATTGTGTGAGAGTTTAGAGACAGTCAAATTGATAGCAGAATGTTATGTGGGGGTTAGGGAAGGATTCTGGGAGGAAATGTCTTGTCTGGTCTACTCCACTCATCCTTGGAGACCGCTTTAGTCTGTTCTTAGCTGAACCTTTGGCAAGCTGCATAGAAAAAGTGTGTATGTTTTATATAGCAATGAGCTCTGGAGTGTGTTTTCCAGTCTGTAGCAGTGGGGTGCATGTATGTATGTGTGTGTGTGTGTGTGTGTGTGTGTGTACAATCACTGAGTCTACTGAATGTTATGCAGCACAATTTGAGGTCTGGGCTGTTGTTATTATCTCTTAATCAGTCCAGATGGGTTAAATTAGAGTTCTTTGCAAATACACCCTAATAAAACCACCCTGCGGGCTACCAGAAACATTAATGATTTCATCTCTATATGCAACAGAACACTTCTCATGTGACTAGGCCACTTAAGAATCACTTGGGGAACATACAATAAGTGTGGGTACACTTTGCACCCATAAAAACTGAAGCATGTTTTAAAGCAGTAGTTCGCAAAGACCCACTATTGGTGACTTTAAATCAATCAATCATTTTCTTTTTGGCTTAGCCCCTTTATTAGTCAAGGGTCACCACAGTAGATTAAACCCACCAACTTATACAGCATATGTTTTACACAGCGGATGCCCTTCTAGCTGCAACCCAACACCGGGAAACACCCATACACTCTTGCATTCACACACATACACTACTGCCAGTTTAGCTTATTCAATTCCCCTATAGCAGATGTGTTTAAACCGGAGCACACAGAGGAAACCCACGCCAGCACGGGGAGAACATGCAAACTCCACACAGAATCGCCAGCTGGTCCTGCCGGGACAAGAACCAGCAGCTTTCTTGCTGTGAGGCGATCGTGCTACCCACTGCACGCCCAAAATCAAATCGATAATTTATTCATTTTCTTTTCAGCTTAATCCCCTATTATAAATCTGGTGTCGCCACCGTGGCATGAACCACCAACTTATCCTGCATATGTTTTACACAGCGGATGCCATTGCAACTGCAACCCATCACTTGAAAACATACACACACATTTATTCACACACACACACACACACACACACACACACACACACACACACACACACACACACTACAGCCAATTTAGCCTACCCAATTCACCTACACCACATGTGTTTGGACTTGTGGGCGCCAACATGGGGAGAACATGCAAACTCCACACAGAAATGCTAATGGTTCAGCCGGGACAAGAACCAGCAGCTTTCTTGCTGTGAGGCGATCGTGCTAACCACATCAAATCATTTATGTTAAATTATCACAATGATCATATTTTAACCATAAATTAAAAAGATATAAAATAGTAGTTAATAGTTATATAAAAACAACAACATGTAAATAAAAAGCCACTAGCTTTTCAGTCTTTTTTCATTGGATTGTGACCGCTGGGATGAATACCATACGTTTACAACACAGCAATAGTATTGGGTCTAGCAGATCGATTTAACAACGTTAAACTTTCCAATTTTGGCATCCATGTTCATTAAAAATGAATCGTAGCGGTCTCCAAAATTAAATCTAAATTGCACTTGCTGTGCTTCAATCAAGTGCATTTTTAATTTAATTTTAGAGACTGCTACAATTCATTTTTAATGAACATAGATGCCAAATTTGGAAAGTTTAACGTTGTTAAATCGATTTGCTAGACCTGCATTGTGCCAACCCATCTCATTAGGTGAGGTTAATGCTGAAATTAAACAAATCAATAAACTACTATAAAAATCAACCCAGGCTCATTCTGATAACACCACTATATACATTTCTGGAGATTGCGAAATACAAATTTTTTTGCAGTTTTTGTTTTCACGAATCCACCAGAGGGCGCTGTGTACGCTTTTTCAGCTCTCAAAATTCTCTCGTGAGTTGCATTTTTGCCTTCTGTTCTTACGAAAATCCAATAGAGGCCGCTGTCGACTGACTGATTGACTGACTCACCCTCCTCCCTCCCCAAACCCAACCAATAGTGTTTTCAAAGCACCGATTGACCAGCGCCCACCCACTTTCCGAAAACCAAACCGACAGTTTTAAAAAGCAATCCAGAAAAACAAAAGCCCTAATTTTTACCACGTTTTCAGATTTTACAACATTCTCACCCTGTTATTTACTTGTTTATTTTATTTTTTGGCTTCTGTTTTTGTTGCTCTCTGGAAGTGTTCTTCCCCAGACTTAAACCCTGCTCAGCTCCTCTATGCGTCTCAAGTCCGCCAACGTACATGACGAGTTAATTAGACAAACTGGTAACAGCGGGAAAGCCGTTCATACAGAAGCGGACGTCATTCCACCCCGTAGCATTCGTTTTAAAGACAAAATGCAGCCATACATACCTCTTTGGCTACATAATTCGCAATCTCCAGAAACGTATATAGGGCTACGTTTTCAGAATGAGCCTGTGATGATGAAACACAGGTTGTTAGACCTTTTAGATTTTATTATGTTGTTAATATGCTCCTGTGTACACAGGCCGGTTACAGTGTGTGTGTAATATTTGTATACTTATAACCACCTCCAATGATAGCGGGGAGTTACTGGCATTGCTATTTTTGGGAATTAAACGTTTGGGATCCCCTATTTTAGAGTGTTCCTTTCAGAAAAAAAAAACGGCAGAATAAAGAAGGGGGGAGCAAGCCAGTGAGAAACAGTCTAGGGAATGAACGAAAGGAAAAACAACAGGAAAGGAGAGTGGAGGGATTGCGGTATACGGAGTGAAATGTGAAACACAAAGACAGCGGTGGAGGATAAATCAGCAACAAGCAGAGGCACCATGACCCCCACAGCCCCGCGCTGCTGACTTCTGGATAAATCCAAAGGGGGAAACATGAGAGACACACTGGCCTTTCCTAGAATGTGTAACAATATATCAATTCTGGAAGTCATGTTTTACAGGAAGAGAGCCGATAAGAAAAATAAAAATAGGAGGGGGGAAAATGTGGAAAGAACGCCGAAAGAGATAAGTGGTTTGCAGGTCACGTTGCTTTTGGTAATGGCACGAGTCTGGCTGACCTTCCCTCTGCTGGGGTCACCCCTCGCCGTCTGTTCTGGGGTCTAATAAACGCCTCTTTCCGCCCCCTCTGTCTGATTACTCCCTCACTGTGGAGAAAGTGGTTTCAGGTCAAATCCAATCACAACAGAAAGCATAACACACATGCAGACGGTTTTGGGAAAGAAGACAGAAGCGGAGAAGCCTAATGAAGTTTTAGTGGGGAGGCGGAATTTAGGATTCTGGAAGCTACACCTTTGTGAGGTCCCACCGGGAGGAACAATCGAGTGGACGGGTAAAAGCCACTTAATCTACTTTACTGCCGAATGCTGGGGGCGTGGGGGACTGTCTCATCCTGTGTGTCCTCTGAGGATTTGGTGAATGAGTGTGAGGGACAGACGCAGAGGACAGCGGGAGGACACGACACAGCCTCATTTCCAGTGCGTTTAACACCTGTACTTGAGGGTAATCCAAAACTCCCAGAGGAGTCACTGCTCAGCAAGTCCTGACTTGAGCAGATACTACATCAAAAGGGCATTTCGTTCGCCTCAGATGTAAGTGTTTCTGGCCTCCGCGAGACCACCCAGAATCTTGCCGAAGGAATATTCCAGGTTAAATACAAGTTAAGCTCTACACTGTATATGCCAGAGATGCCGCTGAACCCACAGATGTAATTTAGAGTCATCCCTCAGCTTGTGAAAATAGGCTGAATGTGTGTGTTGACAGTGATAAAGCAAAGCTTCAGGCCAAAGGTACGGTGAATATCCCATCTTGCATTTAACCTAAATATTAATTTGAGAGTGCTTTTTTTTCCTTCAAAGGTCTCAAATTAGCCCCCTGATACCGCATGCAAACTCCACCAATGAACATATTTGTAAAGAAGCCTTTAAGAAGGTTTAAGTGGGTTTAGAGTTTGCACCAGGAATAATAGTTCACTACTGTAAGCCTTTGAAGATCTTGTCATGGATGACAGCTTGTAATGATTAGCTATTACTGCAAAGATGGAAATTAAGTGCAGCAGATGAAGGAAAAAAGACTTTGGCTGCGTCCAAAATTAGCTACTACTAGTAGATACTGTATTTCAATTTGAATTTACTACTTGACCGTACGTTCTATATAGTGTGAATGTGAGTAGTATGAATGGAACTCGGACGTACTGCATCCGCCATTTCAAGAGTTTAGCTGATGATTTATAAAAGCTTGTTTGGCATGCAGTCCCGGGAGAGAGCCCCGAGCTCAAGGACTCCTCGAGTCCGGGGCTTCCTCCCGTTGGCAGAGCGAGAGGGGAGCCTGAGCTCGGTGGATCTCAGAACTCCCCTGCTGCAGTAGCTAAGGGAACACAAGGGTTATATAAATGCTTGGTTTTTATGTATATTGAATGTCTTTGGATGGTGGAAGGAAACCGGAGAACCCGGGGAAAACCCACGCGGACACGAGGAGAACACACAAACTCCTCACAGAAACACCCACCGGTCCTGGGGGGCCAGGGCTGGCGGTGTTCTTTCTGTGGGGCTTGCAGTGCTAACCACTGGGCCGCCGTGCCGCCCAATCAGAGGTAAAGGAGGAGAATAGGGGAGGAGGGGGGTTTCTTCCAAACGAAGATAAAGTGAATTAAAAACTGTGGTTATTTATAGTAGCTTAGGTCTCGAATGATTGGAAGATACTGATTAGCAAATTAGAGACCAGCCGTGATAAATCATAAGCACGTGATCCTCTCGAAATTAGTTTATGAATAAACTTCACTTTGTCATGATAACGTGACCTACCTCCGTCAGTTGCCTCCCTTCACTCCCATTAATAAATTCTCTTGCGGTGCATCATGGGATAGCATAGCATGCATCAGATGCACACTTCAGAATCTATCCAGCAGTATTAAGCCATCAAGAAACTTCTTGCATGGTGTTTTTCGAATTCTATAAATTCTATATTTGGACATACTCCTTGACTCGCATACTGTTTTAGTGTACTATATAGCATGAAAGTGTGTGATTTCGGACGCAGCCTTTCTTTTGCACAGCTGGGATGTAGATTGGGCCAGAAATTAAGGCCAAGTTGTACGATTTTTGAGTGTCTCTTCCAAGTTGTTGATTGTGATATCAAAGAACAATTGAAGTAGTGATGGGTCGTTCTTGAACAACTAGTTCATTTTGATTGAATCTTTTGTATGACTTGAGATCGATGAGTTCTCTTGGAGAGCCATTGGTAGAATTAGAGGTTTTGTTCCTTTTCTGAGTCCTTTATCGAGTTTGAGTCATCGTGTGAAAGACTAAAGCCAATCAAATGCATTTAGAGCAAGGAAGAGATCTGATTCGTTCATCTCTCGAGTCCTCAGTTTGAGTTGTTCGTTCATCACGTGAAAGACTGGAGCCAATCATATGCATTTAGAGCAAGGAAGAGATCTGATCCGTTCATCTCTCGAGTTGTCGGGTTGAGTCGTTTGTTCATCATGTATACGACTGAAATCAATCATATGCATTTAGAGCCGGAATAAGATTTTATCCGTTGATCTCTCGAGTTCTCAGTTTGAGTCCTTTATTTATCACGTGAAAGACTGAAGCCAATCATATGCATTCAGAGCAAGGAAGAGATCTGATCCGTTCATCTCTTGAGTTCTCGGGTTGAGTCATTCGTTCATCATGTATACGACTGAAATCAATCATATGCATTTAGAGCCGGAATAAGATTTGATCAGTTTATTTCTCGAGTCCTCAGTTTGAGTCGTTCGTTCATCACGTGAAAGACTGAAGCCAATCATATGCATTTAGAGCAAGGAAGAGATCTGATTCCTCGAGTCCTCAAGTTCGAGTCATCTCTCTTTACATGCTGTCAAGTGATGAAGACTCGAAAGGTGAACTAATCATGGCTCATTTTGGCTCAGACTGTGTGCATTGGTCAAGCTTATATGAGACTGTCTGAGTGATGTGAACAGACCACTCAAATTTGAAGACATGCCAGAAGAGGTGAGCTGACATAATCATAGACAAAAGACCAGGTAAACAGCAAATGATTATTTTCTTTTTCTTATAGCATTCTAGTTTTGACTTGTTTGTAGTGTGATCAACGTTTGGTGTAGTTGTAGATGAGTTTGGAAGCAGAAAGATTTGTTCATCTCACTGAACAAGACTCAAAGATCCAAAATTCACATCACTAAAATGAAAGTACATTTTCTCTCTTTCGTTTTATCTTTGAAAGCTACTAATCTTCTTCATATTATGTATATGCTAAGCTAATGTATGAAAAAAACTGCAATAAATCATGCCAGCACTAAATATCCCAGTCTCAAATTACATTTGAAAGGTGATTTACTTTAAGCTGCCGTAAACATCAGTGTGCAGACAGAATCTGTAAACTTTTAACCCAGTGATTATTTTCTGGCAGCTGTTTTAGATATACAAATGACAACCAGTCGCTGCGTCACTGGCAGCAGCGCAGCATCAACAACACATAAAGCACAACTCAAGTTGCTGAATATTATATTGAATCTAGTTTCATTATGAGCCATCCTTTAATGACCAAACTACTTTGATAATCTGCGAATTACATTATGTAACGTAATGCTGCGCAATGTTGCCTAGCATTACGCAATACAAATTAGCATGTAAGTTAGCCGTGTGATTTTCAAGAACAGTGCAGCAGTGCTGGATGTCCTGGGTTACTCTCATTTGTCAGTTAAATCAACCGAAGAGACGCAGACTTAATGAATTGGTCTAACAGGCTTATTGTAGACCTCTAAATCAAACACCACAGGCCATAATCTCTGTGAAAGTACTTCAGTTCCCTTATGACACTGTTTCCGCGATTACCGTCTCCAAAACAAAATATACTGTTAAATCAACAACAAAAACACACAGTCATAGTTCCTTACCTTTGTATGCAGCAAACATACATCAACATATAGGAAATATTAAAGATAAAGTGCTAAAGAAGAAGAAAAGATATATAGGCACCAACTAAACTAGGACATAAGTTTAGAAATGTTATGTTGTCTAAACCAGGGTTTGAGTCTTTAATCTACAAAAACATAATTATTACACTGGCTCAGTGGTTAGCACTGTCGTCTCACAGCAGGAAGGTCACTGGTTCAAGTCCAATTCACCCATAGTGCATGTCTTTTGACTGTGGGGGAAACCGGAGAACCTGAAGGAAACCCACGCCAACACAGGGAGAACATGCCAATTCACCTATAGTGCATGTGTTTTGACTGTGGGGGAAACCAGAGCACCTGCGGGAAACCCACGCCAACACAGGGAGAACATGCAAACTCCACACAGAAATGCCAACTGTCCCACCCAGGACTCGAACTAGCGACCTTCTTGATGTGAGGTAACAGTGCTAACCATGCGAACTGTGCCACTGTGTCACCAATAACTTTTTACTTGTTGTCACCAAAACACACTCAAGAACTGTGTTGTTTCAGCTCATTTTAACGAAATATTGTGTGCTACTACTACTACTAAACTACTACTACTACTAAAAGTGGCACCTCTTCTTTTACCTCTCTTTCCGCAGGTCCAACATGTTCCCTGCTAGCCTACTGGTTCTGATGATCCTGCTGCTACCTCAAGCCTCATCAGGTCACCAGGAGGGTCCCAGTCAGACTCATGGAAAGCTGGACAGCCTTCTGGAGCCTAGTTTGGCCCATACCATCCAGAACCTCCTGCTAACCCGCCTGGGCTTACAGTCGCACCCCAACCCCAGTACAGAGGCACAAGTTCCCCAGTATCTTCTGGACTTGTATCGATTCCACACTCAACAGTACCATCTCATCGAGGACCCAGAATTTAGTTACCCCTCAAAGCATGTGCAAGGAGCCAACACAGTCCGATGCTTTCACCACACAGGTACAGCATGAGCAGTTATTGCACAGTCAGGAGTGCCCAATCCTGGTTCCTGGAGATCTACCTTCCAGCAAAGTCCAGCTCTGATGCAACTTTGATCGAACCCACCTGTATTTAATTACCAAGTGCTCCTTCGGGTCCTACTTATTTTGTTTAGTTGTGTTTGATCAGGGTTGGAGCTGAACTCTGCAGAAAGGTAGATCTCCAGGAACAGGACTGGGTACCTAGGTCATGGAGAACACAGATTTCCCTTGGTAGTCAAACTAATTCAGGCCCAATCCCAATTCTACCACTTAGCCCTTCCACTTACATCTACCTCTCGTTTTGCGCATTCACGCCAAGCAGTAGGGGCGTCCCAATTCTCTTAAGCTTGAAGGCTTAGGGCTAAGGGGAACGGGTGAATAGCCCTTTGAAAGAAGATTTTTACGAAAATAGAATTGGGATTGGGCCTTAATTTACCACAAGCACAGCACAGAGATGTGAGGAGGTTATTTAACCTTCTGTAGGTGCCAGGATATGATACCTGTGCATTCAATATTTTCATATCACTTTATTTCGGTGGTCCTTATTGCACATTATGTTGACCAAGTTGTATTGCAACTACATGCCACCTAATTTTTATTAAAGTGTCAGTATGCTTAAAGCAGGGATGGGCAAACCTGGTCCTGTAGAGCCGGTGTCCTGCAGAGTTTAGCTTCAACCCTACTAAAGCACACCTGCCTGTAGCGATATTGAAGACACAAATTAGCTTGTTCAGGTGTGTTTGATTACTGCAGAGACACCGGCCCTTGAGGAAAGAGTTTGCCCATCCAGTATACTTTTAAATCTGTTGGCACTGCCCCACCAACAGACATTCTCCTGACTATAAGAAACATTGCAAGTACATGTTAACTTAAACTAATCCTAACATTGCAGTCTACCAATACTCTAATGAGAATTATTTGGCATCCCTGCTGGAAAATCCAGCTCAAACCAGCCTAGGCTGATTGCATGGTTTTAGCTGGTTGACCAGGCTGGTTTTAGAGGGGTTTTGGCCATTTCCAGGCTGGTTTCCAGCCATTTCCAGCCTGATCTTAGCTGGTCAGGATGGAAAATGACCAGCTAAATCCAGCTAAAACCAACTTGACCAGCCTGGTTTAAGCTGGACAAAGCTGGTTTTGGCTGGACTTCCAGCTTGGCTAGGCTGGTCAAGCTGGTTTTAGCTGGTCATCTCCCAGCCTGACCAGCTAAGACCAGGCTGAAATGGCTAGAAACCAGCCTGGAAGTGGCCAAAACCCCTCTAAAACCAGGTTGGTCGACCAGCTAAAACCAGCGAACCAGCCTAGGCTGGTTTAAGCTGGATTTTCCAGCAGCGATGTTGTTACATAGTAACTTAAAACCAACAAAATATGTTAAAGGGACCATCTAAATAAAGCGATACTAGTTTTTCAGATATCTTGAAGATATTGTTGGCACCTTGGAACAGGTTAAAAAGCAAATCAACTTATTTTCAAAGCTGCTCTAAGCAAATTATGTGCATTTATTGTTTAGTAGCACACTGATGCCTTTGCAAAATTGTGTTTCTTTCTTAGAGGTTTTGTCTTTTTTTTATTCCATATATATATATATATATATATATATATATATATATATATATATATATATATATATATATATATATATATATATATTCTTAAACCAAGAAGCTTTTTCTTGTAAATTAAAGATGATTGTATGTTTTTCAGAAATAACGAGCCAAAATTAAGCGAGTTTTTCTTTCAAACAAGCAAAATGATCTGCCAGTGGGTTAGCAAAATAATCATATTCTAAACTAAACACAAGATTAGGTAACACTTTATTTTGATGGTCTATTTGAGTATTAGTAGACTGTCTGCTTAATATGTGTTAATACAGACATTTAACTGGTGTAATGTCAACTTACACCAGTGGTGTCCAAACTCAGTCCTGGAGGGCCGGTGTCCTGGAGAGTTTAGCTCCAACCCTAATCGAACACACATGAACCAGATAATCAAGCTCTTTGTAGATATACTAGAAACTTCCTGCAGGTGTTTTGAAGCAAGTTAGAGCTAAATTCAGCCGGACACCAGCCCTCCAGGACTGAGTTTGGACATGCCTGACTTGCACTAACCCTAACTCCAACCTAAGAGTCTACTGATAATCTAATGTAGGGCTGCTCAACCCTGTTCTTGGAGATCTACCTTCCTGCAAAGTTCAGGTCCAACCCTGGTCAACACACCTGAACCAATTAATTAGGACTTGAACAGCACTTGATAAATACAGGCAGGTGTGTTTGATAAGGGTTGCAACTGAAATCTGCAGGAAGGTCGATCTCCAGGAACAGGATTGAGCACACTGGATCTAATGAGAATTAGTTGGCAATTAGATGCAATGTAACTTAAATTCAACAAACGGACCATCAAAATAAAGAGAGACACAAGATTATTTTGTTTGTTTTAAGAAAAATCTCACTTAACTTTTCCTGAAAACAAGACAATATTTTAATTGTCTAGAAAATGCTTCTTGATTTAAGAATTTTTAGATTAGATGTACATTTACATTGAGTCATTTAGCAGACGCTTTTATCCAAAGCGACTTACAAATGAGGACAAGGAAGCAATTTACACAACTATAAGAGCTTTTTTATTTTTTGTAGAAGAGTTAGCGGTAGAACCAGAGAGGCAATTGCAGATTAGGAAGTGAAGTGGAGACTAAATAGTTGATTTTTTAGTCGTTTCTTGAAGACAGCGAGTGACTCTGCCGTTCTGATGCAGTTCGGGAGTTCATTCCACCAACTGGGCAGATTGAACGCGAGCGTTCGGGAAAGTGATTTCTTCCCTCTTTGAGATGGAACCTTGAGGCGAGGTTCATTCACAGAATGTAAGTTACTGGAGGGCGCATACATCTGCAGAAGTGAGAGCAGATAAGAGAAAACCAGAAGTCACTTTGTAAGCAAACATCGAATTTGATGCGAGCAGCAACTGGCAGCCAGTGCAAACGGATGAGCAGCGGAGTGACATGTGCTCTTTCAGCTTCATTAAAGACCACTCGTGCTGCTGCGTTCTGAAGCATCTGAAGAGGTTTGATAGAGTTAGCTGGGAGCCCGGCTAGTAGAGAGTTGCAATAGTCCAGTCTGGAGAGAACAAGAGCTTGAACAAGGAGTTGAGCTGCATGTTCAGATAGGAAGGGTCGGACCTTTCTAACTTAGACTAGAAAAAAGGCAAAAGCTCTAATTATAAAACACATTTTTTTGCAGTGAACATGATGAAATGCAAGCATTTTACAACTTAAGAGCTTTCTTTTTTCCATTCAGATTCTCCGACTCCGAGTCTTCCAGAAGAGCAGAAGACCACAGTGGACGGCATCCACATAGGCTTCAACCTGTCCTCCATTCCTTCAGAAGAAAGTGTGGTGTCCGCAGAGTTACGTCTACTCCATGAAGGGTCAAGTGGAGGTTCTCACGTGGCCAGTCTTTACCTTTCCAACCATGACCCTTCATCAAAACCCATTCTGCTCCATTCACGTCAACTGACCAGAGACAGGAAGAGTGCCCAACTCTGGGAAACCTTTCCCCTGGATAGAGAAGTGTTTCAGAATTTATCCAAGACGTCAGGAAGCCTGTCTTTTATCCTGGATGTTATTCCTGATAATAACAGCAGCAGTACTCTTCCTAAAGACAGACATTTGCGAGTACGCAGATCCACATTGCAGGACGGGCCTACTTGGGAAAGGCAAAGGCCTTTATTAGTGACCTACAGTCACGATGGCCGCAGCGAGCCTTTTGTGAATCTCAATAAGCGTAAAAGCAGCCGAAGCAGGAGCAGATGGACCAGGTTTAAGGGTGATAGGGGTCAGGGCTCTGACTGGAATGAAAGGCGAGTGAAACGAAACAACAGGAGGGCCGCAAAACTCAAAAGACTCTCCCGCGCTCGTTGTCGTCGGCACCCGCTGTACGTGGACTTCAAAGATGTCGGCTGGAATAAATGGATCATAGCTCCATCTGGTTACGATGCTTTCTTTTGCCTCGGAGAGTGCCGCTTCCCACTGGCTGACCATATGAATTCATCAAGCCATGCCATGGTGCAGACGCTAGTCAGCTCTGTAAACGGAGCCGTGCCGCGACCATGCTGCGTCCCTACAGCTCTCAGCCCAATCGCTCTACTCTTTCTGGACCAGGAGGAACGTGTGGTGTTAAAAAACTACCAAGACATGGTGGTGGAGGGATGTGGCTGTCGATAGCCAGATACTTATGGAATAAACCAGAAATGGTGGACCTGAATTAGGAAGAA
The DNA here is from genome assembly GCF_052040795.2 of Danio rerio. Lineage (NCBI taxonomy): Eukaryota > Metazoa > Chordata > Actinopteri > Cypriniformes > Danionidae > Danio > Danio rerio. Next base: position 52,196,600 of record NC_141038.1, read on the forward strand.
AGAAACTGAAAGAGATGAAGAAAGCGAGGTAAATGGACACGAGAAACGTAATCCTCCGGAACTTAGCTTTGACTTCTTGTGTCCAATGAAGCATTGTATTTGTGTGAACTTTGACCCTTAGAACAGTGATTCCCAACGCTACTCCTGGAGGCACACCAACAGTACATATTTGGGATGTCTCCCTTATCTATAACCTTCAAGTTTTGGAGTTTCTACAAATGTTCTGATGAGTTGATTCAGGTGTGTTTGATTAGGAAAAGGTTAACATGTTGGAGTCCCTTCGGGAACAGGGTTGGGAAACACTGCCTTAGAAGCACTCAAGACGTGTTGTGTCTGTCTTATTAGTACACTCCTGCTTTTTCTGTCTTAGCTGTGCAATCTTTCCTTTGTTGTGTAAGTCCTTCTCTCGTCATTGACAACTCAAAGGGACCAAGAATTGACTCTTGCTGAGCGTTTCTGCTGCCGGACAGACTTAAACCGGAGGAAGAAGAGTGAACTCTTCTGTGAAATCTCTGGTCGCGAATGAATCTTCAGAGTAATGCACTGTGACAGAGACGATAACTGATTGCTGGGCACTTCTTCGCAAGAGCTATTTAAAGAGAAATCATGACACCAAGAAACTATGATGTTATTATTGTCTGAATGTGTTAGTACTATTATTTATGGTGACCTGTTATTTTTTTATGTACGGTGCAGTCCAAAGAAAAGTTTGCTATACAAATATTTCTGTGGTAGTAAATTTAATTTAAGAATGCATCAATATATCTATTTAAATAGCAAAAAATATAGAGTATTTAATCTTGACAAATACTGCAGATATATAATACCAGAACGCCTTATAGATCCTTTTAAATCCAGTTAAAACTGGTGTTACTCATCTATTATTTGTAAAACCACAGCACTGAATCATGGCAGCTTTATATCGGCATTGACTGAACTACGAGGGCTCTTTCCTTAAAACAGAAGCTTTGTGAAACAAAGAAAATCACCTAAACATTCCACAACATGGTGCCAAATGTGATGTGCCATAGATATGCAAGCTTGCTAAGAGGTATTATGCATCATGACTTGTGTCTTTCGTCATCATGTACTTTATCACACAAGTGTTGACCAAACTGTTTGTATTTAATGACAACCAGTTCAAAAAAAAAAAAAAAAGTCCTGTCATGGATGGCTGACTATATTTCAGTGTGATGCTTTACGTGCAGTTTAAACAAAAGCCTCGAAAAAATGTCTGACATTGTCTGGAGCCATTGTGAATTGTGTAATAATAAACAGCAAGCTAATCTGGAAGTTCTAACTATCAAATGGTATTCTTTAAATGCTTTTGACAACCCAAGCTCATTATGGATACTTACCCTGGTCCGTACCCAACCGGAGGTACGTCTGCTTGCAGTTTTTGTTTTTGGAAATGCACCAGAGGTCGCTGTGTACACTTTTTGATGTTGACAAATTCCTCTTGCGGGTTCCACCAGAGGGCGCACTCTCACTTCAGCCGACCAGGCCAACTTGCTGTCGACTGACCTACCCACCCACCCCCTTCTCTAAACCCAACCGATAGTGTTTTCATTAGCAATCTAGAAAAAGAAAAGCCATCGCAGCCACGTGATTTCACCACATTTTCAGCCTGTTGTTTATTTATTTATTTATTTTTTGTTTTTGTTTTACCTGGTTTCTAGAACCGTTCTTCATTAGACTCAAACACCGTCATCGTGGTCAACTCCGTTCCATGTCACAAGTCCACTTACGTACACGGCAAGCTACTGGAGAAGGGTATAAATGAAGGTCGGAGCCAGCTCCAAGTGGGTGGGCCTTCGAGGTCCAAGTGGGCTGTGCAAACCTGGAGTTTTTATTCATTCAGTAATTTTCTTTTCGGCTTAGTCCCTTTATTAATCCGGGGTCGCCACAGCTAAATAAACCGCCAAGTTATCCAGCACATTTTTTTTTTTTACGCAGTGGATGCCCTTCCAGCCGCAACCCATCTCTGGGAAACATCCACACACACTCTTTCACACTCATACACTACGAACAATTTAGCTTACCCAATTTAGCTTACCCAATTCACCTGTACCGCATGTCTTTGGACTTGTGGGGGAAACCGGAGCACCCGGAGGAAACCCATGCGAACGCAGGGAGAACATGCAAACTCCACATAGAAACGCCAAATGATCCAGCAACCAGCAACCTTCTTGCTGTGAGGCGACACTACTTACTGTGCCACTGCGTCGCCTAAGATTTTATTTATTTATCCCTATTTAAAGTTCAATATTGAGCTTTATGAATGTGTACACCCAGCCCTAAACCCAACCTTACAGTAACCTAATGTGTTTTATTAACGTCTACACCTAAACCCAACCCTAAACCCATCCTCACAGAAACCTGTTGTGTTTTATTAATGTCTACTCCACCTACACCGCTTAAACCCAGCCTACTTGTGCTTTAAGTCCCTCCCACTTGGAGGTCACCCAACCTAATTGCGTGTAATCCCTCCTACTTGAAGGTCTCCGATCTGCAGCGATAACTACTTGAGCTACTGAGCAAACTGGTAACATTAATAAAGCCGTCCATACAGAAGTAAACGGTCAGCTGGTAGCGCTAAAACTAACAGAAGCTGTTGGCAGTGTCAAACCGCCTGATAGCGTTCATTTTAAAGAAGAAATGATTTATTCTGGCTACATATTTCACACTCTCCAGAAATGTAGACAGGGGTACGTATTTACAATGAGCCTGGGTTAGTTTTTGCTCTTCATTAGTATTGATTACTAAAAGGAGTAAGAAAAGGCTTTTTAACAACTCATCCAGAGTTAAATACCTGAGTTTTACATTTTTTGAACTCATTCAGTTGATCTACCTGTCTGGCTGAGCACTTTTAGCTTAACATAGATCATTAAACTGGATATGAGCATTAGCCAGCAAGGCAAGGCAAGTTTATTTATACAGCACATTTCATACACAATGGTTATTCAAAGGGCTTTACATAAACAAGAATGAAAGACACAAGAAAATAAAATGATTAAAAGAATTTAAAATGATTAATGATTAACATTGGCTCATTCTGAAAACGGAGCCCTATATACATTTCTGGAGATCTCTAATTATGTAGCCAGAGGTATGTATGGCTGCAGATTGTCTTTAAAATGAACGCTATGGGGCGGTATGAGGCTGTTCCTTTTCCCGCTAGCAGCTGACCGCTTACCTCTGGATGGACAACTTATCCACTGTTACCAGTTTGTTCAGTGGCTTGCCGTGTACTTGAGACATGGAGCGGAGTTGACCACGATGATAGGGTTTGAGTCTGGGAAATAACGGTTCCATAAAAACAGGTGAGACAAAGATAAAACCCAAAAAATAAAACAAACAAGTAAATAACAGGGTGAGAATGTGTTAAAATCTGAAAGCGTGGTAAAAATCTGGTCAATCAATGCTTTTGGAAACACTATTGGTTGGGTTTTGGAAAAGAGGAGGATGGGTCAGTTGGTCGGTCAGTCAGTCAGTCGACAGCAGCCTCTGGTGGATTACGTGAGAACAACAGGCATGAATGGCACTCGCGAGAGAAATTGAGATCTGAAAAAGCGTACACAGCGCCCTCTGGTGGATTCGCGAAAACAAAAAGTACAAAAAAATAAAAAACGTAGCTACTTGGATGTATTTGGCACTCTCCAGAAATGTTTACAGGGGTACGTAATCAGAATTAGCCTGGGTTGCCATTAGCATTTTACTTAAAATGGCCAGAGTTTCGTTAATTTTAATATTGATTATTTATCTGGAATAAGAGTTAGAGTATAGTTCTTAGTCCAACTTTTCATTTTTAATAGGTTTTAGTTAGCTACAGGATGTACCTACAGAATATTATCTTAACTCTTTGGTCATTTTTGAGTGAAATGCTAATGGTCTAATCTGATTCAATGATTTATGCTAAGCTAAGCTAAAAGTGTTCACGATAAACTCATTTTCAATCTCTAAGGGTGCTGTAAAATGAGCCTATTTCCAAAACTGTGGAGTGTTCCTTTTCAACCGGTGATTCTCAACCACGTGAGGAGGACCACCGGCACTCCAGGTTTTGTATGTCTCCTCTGTCCGTCACACCTATTACAGGTCTTTCAGTCTCTGCTAATGAGCGGATGATCTGAATCAGGTGTGTTTGGTTAAGGAGACACGAAAAATGTGCAGAGCTGGTGGTCGGCCAGGAACGTGGTTGAGAAACACTGCTTTAAACCATCTAAGCTTTTTTCAGACCACAACTACATTATCAGTATGGAAGAATACATACAGTCTGCAATTTGGTGAAAGGCAGAAGTGAAGGAAGACACCTCTCAACCAATGCAAAGTGTCTGCCTAAGATCATCAGCTCTCATTATATATTCTCTCAACATCTGTTTTTCATTCCTCAGAGGATCTTGGACCCAGTCTGTGGCGGTCTGAATGTTCAGCTGTGGTTCATTCATCTCGCAGTAAATGAAAAGAGCTTCAATATTCACAGTTCCATGAGCCTTTGGAGAGCAGGCTCTACTGAAAAGATAAAGATTGCAAATTACAGCACAGACAGCCCATTAAAGCTTCATCTGTCTTCTGGAGTGTGTGTGTGTGTGTGTGTGTGTGTGTGTGTGTGTGTGTGTGTGTGTGTGTGTGTGTGTGTGTGTGTGTGTGTGTGTGTGTGTGTGTGTGTGTGTGTGTGAAATATATGTGTATACTCATTCAAGGGTGACCAAATGATTATATTATGGTATGAATGATTTTAAATCACTCCTACTCTGTTATAATGATGTAATTATTGTTGGTATAAATTCCCACTGTTAACTAGTGGGTCATTACCTGTCTATTATTAAGATCTGGTATCTATTATTAAGATCTAAGTATCTATTAGTAATAGGATTAGTTTATATTTGGCATGATCTGTTTCTATATTCCTAATCCCACCCAATAACTAAATCAAACTATATCAAAATATAACAAATAATTAGCAGCAAATAAGACATGTTTAAGTTGTTTATTAATAATACCTTAAAATAAAGTGTGACCTTATTGATTCTAACCTAAAAATGTTTAATGTTGTAAAATACTGGTGCTCTTTCAATAATATACACTGTAAATCACGCTTAGTTACTTTACTTTAAAACGTGAGGGAACCTGTTTCTTTAAAAGCAAGTTAAGTTTACTTTAAAAATTGGGTAAATCCTTTGCAACTTGGAATAGTTAAGTTGACTTAACTCATTTTTATAATTATGCACATATTTAATTCACTTAATAATTTTTAGGCAATGGGTTTACTCACTTTATTTAAGTAGAGCCAACTAATCACTTTAAAAGCAATGGGTTTACTCACTTTATTAAAGTAAAGTCAACTAATCACTTTAAAAGCAATGGGTTTACTCACTTTATTAAAGTAAAGTCAACTAATCACTTTAAAAGCAATGGGTTTACTCACTTTATTAAAGTAAAGTCAACTAATCACTTTAAAAGCAATGGGTTTACTCACTGTATTAAAGTAAAGCCAACTAATCACTTTAAAAGTACCAAGTTTACTCACTTTATTAAAGTAAAGTCAACTAATCGCTTAAAAAGCAATGGATTTACTCACTTTATTAAAGTAAAGTCAACTAATCACTTTAAAAGCAATGTGTTTACTCACTTTATTAAAGTCAACTAATCGCTTTAAAAGCAATGGGTTTACTCACTTTATTAAAGTAAAGTCAACTAATCACTTTAAAAGCAATGTGTTTACTCACTTTATTAAAGTAAAGTCAACTAATCGCTTTAAAAGCAATGGGTTTACTCACTTTATTAAAGTAAAGTCAACTAATCGCTTAAAAATCAATGGATTTACTCACTTTATTAAAGTAAAGTCAACTAATCGCTTTAAAAGCAATGGATTTACTCACTTTATTAAAGTAAAGTCAACTAATCACTTTAAAAGCAATGGATTTACTCACTTTATTAAAGTAAAGCCAACTAATCGCTTAAAAAGCAATGGGTTTACTCACTTTATTAAAGTAAAGCCAACTAATCACTTTAAAAGCAATGGGTTTACTCACTTTATTAAAGTAAAGCCAACTAATCACTTTAAAAGCAATGGGTTTACTCACTTTATTAAAGTAAAGCCAACTAATCACTTTAAAAGTACCAAGTTTACTCACTTTATTAAAGTAAAGTCAACTAATCACTTTAAAAGCAATGGGTTTACTCACTTTATTAAAGTAAAGTCAACTAATCACTTTAAAAGCAATGGATTTACTCACTTTATTAAAGTAAAGTCAACTAATCGCTTTAAAAGTACCAAGTTTACTCACTTTATTAAAGTAAAGCCAACTAATCACTTTAAAAGCAATGGGTTTACTCACTTTATTAAAGTAAAGCCAACTAATCACTTTAAAAGCAATGGGTTTACTCACTTTATTAAAGTAAAGCCAACTAATCACTTTAAAAGCAATGGGTTTACTCACTTTATTAAAGTAAAGCCAACTAATCACTTTAAAAGTACCAAGTTTACTCACTTTATTAAAGTAAAGTCAACTAATCACTTTAAAAGCAATGGATTTACTCACTTTATTTAAGTAAAGCCAACTAATAGCTTTAAAAGCAATGGGTTTACTCACTTTATTTAAGTAAAGTCAACTAATCGCTTTAAAAGCAATGGGTTTACTCACTTTATTTAAGTAAAGCTAACTAATAGCTTTAAAAGCAATGGGTTTACTCACTTTATTAAAGTAAAGTCAACTAATCGCTTTAAAAGCAATGGATTTACTCACTTTATTAAAGTAAAGTCAACTAATCGCTTTAAAAGCAATGGGTTTACTCACTTTATTAAAGTAAAGCCAACTAATAGCTGTAAAAGCAATAAGTTTACTCACTTTATTAAAGTAAAGTCAACTAATAGCTTTAAAAGCAATGGGTTTACTCACTTTATTAAAGTAAAGTCAACTAATCGCTTTAAAAGCAATGGATTTACTCACTTTATTAAAGTAAAGTCAACTAATCACTTTAAAAGCAATGGGTTTACTCACTTTATTAAAGTAAAGTCAACTAATCGCTTTAAAAGCAATGGGTTTACTCACTTTATTAAAGTAAAGTCAACTAATCGCTTTAAAAGCAATGGATTTACTCACTTTATTAAAGTAAAGTCAACTAATCGCTTTAAAAGCAATGGGTTTACTCACTTTATTAAAGTAAAGCCAACTAATCACTTTAAAAGCAATGGGTTTACTCACTTTATTTAAGTAAAGTCAACTAATCCCTTTAAAAGTACCAGGTTTACTCACTTATTAAAGTAAAGTCAACTAATCACTTTAAAAGCAATGGGTTTACTCACTTTATTTAAGTAAAGCCAATTAATCACTTTAAAAGTACCAGGTTTACTCACTTTAGTATGGTAAAGTCAACTAATCACTTTAAAAGCAATGGGTTTACTCACTTTATTAAAGTAAAGTCAACTAATCACTTTAAAAGCAATGGGTTTACTCACTTTTACAGTAAAGTCAACTAATCTCTTTAAAACCAATGGGTTTTTAAACTAGAAGTTTTAAGGATTAGTAACCTATATATGAAATATCTACATCCTGACATATTTGTACCAAAGTACACAATATAACTACCCAAGAGAAAATAAACCGCAAGTACATCAACCTTATATTTTGTGCTTTAATGGACAGCAAACATTCCACACCATCGAAACGTGTGCAGGAATGACAGCATGAAATATCCTAAAGTAACTTTAGAGCCACAAACCATCAAGAAAATGACCTTTAACCTGTGATGTCTTCTCTCCTGTTCACATATCTCTGTTTGCCATCACCAACCCAGCTTATCTTGCCAGCTGCGAGGGTCGGGTTGACCCATGAACTGAACTGCAGTAGCCTTGACATACTTAAATGTACACATTCTCACAACCATAAATCATCAACGAGAGCACCAACAGAGCACTAATTGTTTCATCTACCCAAAACACACTAATTCATGTGCAGTTAACACTTGCTAACTATAGGCAGTTCTGCACCCTGTTTGTCTTTCATCTTGGCCGCCATAAAAAAATCTTTGATGAACTAAGCCTGTCAACACCCAAATTTATAATCGCCTAATTAGTCCCCTTAAAAATTAGCCCTCTGTGATTATGTGATCTTTCTTTTCATGTTTACTGTAAACAACAGCTGCAGATTACTCCAGAACCCAGAGGCAGAAACATAAATCGCCATCATTAGCATTGATAATCCACCTATTTTTATGTGCATCGCATAGAAATGGCTTAATGGCAAGATGTGCATACATTTTTAAAAAGCGCATACATAATGTTTATACACAAGTAAGTAGGATAAATGTTTTTGATATAAACAAAAATAGACATAAATTATGATAGAAACACATTTGCCGAATAAATTCCAGCAATCTCATCAAGAAAAGTCATCAGATTTTGTTTTAACAGATGCATAAAGCCAATTTATATATGGCAATTGACTTTTCTATTGGAACTTGGGTATGGGATGAATGAATTAATGCACTGACCACGTTGTAAAACATTTAAAATGTTGTTTTGGTCATGATAAATCATTCATGCCAAAGAATGAATCTTCCTCGATTTTTTTCTGGAAGTCCCACTAGTTGTAAATTATACTGGCGGCTGCTATTTTCCAGATCTTCAACCCTAACGCCTGATTCACATGAAGCTTCAGCGTCAACGCTTGCCAGAGGGTGTGTCTGAAGTTAGGGCTGACCAAACCTCAACATCCGGCTCTCCCTCCTGAAGCTAATACGGAAGTCAAACTTCAATTCATCGAAATTCTGCTAGTCCTGGCTCCATAATAGAGCACATTTCTATTGAGCCCACTGTTATAATGACCGACTTTACAGCAGAAAAAGGGTGTTTTTAGCCTAGTACAAAAATATTTGGGTGTATATAGCTAATTTTACCCTTCATGACAAATGTGAGGGGGTGAATTTCTTTATAACTCGTTTGTTTTGCTTATATTAAGTTATATTTAGTCTGCATAATTAAGGGCGTGGCCACTTGGGTGACAGCTAGGTCTCGCTGCTTGCAGTCACTTCACCTGCTGATTCCGGCTGATTAGCTGCTGAACACCACATATATATCATATTTTTGTTTTGTTTTATGTGGCTTTACACGTTTACCTTTAACTGAAATCTTTGGATAGAAACACAACTATTGACGAAGACTCAGCGTTAGCCAAGACGAAGAGAATGGAGCTTTCTTGGTCTGTTTTAAAGGCTGAACAATGTGTGTAAAGGTCATTCTGTGGTAAATCTATTTTGAAAGTTATCCATTGGGTCCCCGTTTGATCGACAGGTTTAAAAACATCTTTTCCTCACTTTAGTCTCGCCTCTCCAGTCACTTCTCATCGAGAACAATGTTCCAAGTAGTCTGCAATGTGTCAAAACCATAATTGGCCTGGGTATGCATTTAAAGGTTACGCACAGAATTAATAGGTGTGAGGTACTCATTTTCAACCTTTTGCAGAGGCGATGTTCCCATTTATTTCATCAAAGGCCGTCTTCTTTACTTTCCAAGTATAGGTCAGACTGCATTTATTGGCAACAATTTTAGCTGACAGGATTCATAGCTCTGTCATTTGGCAATTCAATTCAGTTAATTACCACATTTCATATGACACTAAAGGTCTGTGTAATTCCTAAGTACACTGTGTAATGTTGCTCTTTCTGACATCTGGATTATACTGACTTCATATATTTGTCTTTATTGTGTGGAGTATCGGGGGAGCACTGTTTCTTTTCTTCTATGTTCATCGATTGAGAGAAACATTTGCAGATCTAATGACGTTCGTACAGTACATCAAGCAGCTGTAGTGGCTTGTCGTTTGGGTTAATCCTTACTTGGTCTTACTGGAAGTCTTCCAAATACTAAGCAGTGGTCTATGAACCCAAATGAGCAAAGGAAGAAACTATGGATTGCATCAAAGCTATTTTCAAGGCAAAGACAAATAAGATTAACTTAAGATATGCCTACATGTAAAGGTGAAAATCTCAAGTTGTGGCAATTGTGGAGAGAACTGTGAGATAAAGATAGTGCAGGTTCGCACTGGTGGGATGTATAGACTGTGATATGCTGGTCAGGTAGGTTTTGACACATGGCTCCTGGTTAAAGCTGGTTATGAGCTGGTTTCAGGTGGTTCTTGTTGGTTCTGAGCTGGTTTAAGTCGGTTCTTAATGGTCATGAGCTGTTTTAGGCTGGCTCTTGATGATCATGAGCTGGTTTAAGCTTTTTCTTGTTGGTCATGAGCTGGTTTAGGCTGGTTCTTGCTGTTCATGAGCTGGTTTAAGCTGGTTCTTGATGGTCATGAGCTAGTTTAACTTGGTTCTTGCTGAGCTGGTTAAAGCTGGTTTTTGTTGGTTCTGAGCTGGTTTAAGTCGGTTCTTAATGATCATGAGCTGTTTTAGGCTGGCTCTTGATGATCATGAGCTGGCTTAAGCTTTTTCTTGTTGGTCATGGGCTGGTTTAGGCTGGTTCTTGCTGTTCATGAGCTGGTTTAAACTGGTTCTTGCTGTTCATGAGCTGGTTTAAGCTGGTTCTTGATGGTCATGAGCTAGTTTAACCTGGTTCTTGCTGAGCTGGTTAAAGCTGGGTTTTGTTGGTTATGAGCTGGTTTAAGTCGGTTCTTAATGATCATGAGCTGTTTTAGGCTGGCTCTTGATGATCATGAGCTGGCTTAAGCTTTTTCTTGTTGGTCATGAGCTGGTTTAGGCTGGTCCTTGCTTTGCTGTTCATGAGCTGGTTTAAGCTGGTTCTTACTGTTCATGAGCTGGTTTAAGCTGGTTCTTGATGGTCATGAGCTAGTTTAACTTGGTTCTTGCTGAGCTGGTTAAAGCTGGTTTTTGTTGGTTATGAGCTGGTTTAAGTCGGTTCTTAATGGTCATGAGCTGTTTTAGGCTGGCTCTTGATGATCATGAGCTGGTTTAAGCTTTTTCTTGTTGGTCATGAGCTGGTTTAGGCTGGTTCTTCCTGTTCATTAGCTGTTTTGCGCTGGTTCTTGATGGTCATGAGCTGGTTTAATTTGTTTCTTGCTGAGCTGGTTTAAGCTGTTTTTTGTTGGTTATGAGCTGGTTTAAGTTGGTTCTTAATGGTCATGAGCTGTTTTAGGCTGGCTTTTGATGATCATGAGCTGGATATTCATGGTTATGAACTGGTTTAAGCTCTTTGTTGTTGGTCTTGAGCTGATTTAAGCTGGTTCTTGTTGGTCATGAGCTGGTTTAAACCTTTTCTTGTTGGTCCTGAGCTAGTGTAAGCTGGTTCTTGTCGGCCATGAGTTGTTTTAAGCAAGCTGCTAATAATCATGAGCTGTTTAAGCTTTTCTTGATGGTCATGAGCTGGTTTAAGCTGGTTCTTGTTGGTTCTGAGCTGGTTTAAGTTGGTTCTTGATGTTCATAAGCTAGTTTCAGCTTTTTCTTGTTGGTCCTGAGCTGGTTTAAGCTGGTTCTTGCTGCTCATGAGTTGGTTCTTGTTGGTGCTGTTGAGCTGTTTTAAGTTGGCTTGGCTCTTGATGGTTATTAGCTGGTTTAAGCTGGTTCTTGTTGGCCCTGAGCTGGTTTAAGCTGGTCCTGGTTGGTCATGAGCTGGTTTAAGCTGGTTCTTGCTGTTCATGAGCTGGATTAAGCTGGTTCTTGCTGTTCATGAGCTGGTTTAACCTGGTGCTTGCTGTTCATGAGCTGGATTAAGCTGGTTCTTGCTGTTCATGAGCTGGTTTAACCTGGTTATTGCTGTTTATGAGCTGGATTAAGCTGGTTCTTGCTGTTCATGAGCTGGTTTATGCTGGTCCTGGTTGGTCATGAGCTGGTTTAAGCTGGTTATTGATGGTCATGAGCTGGTATAAGCTGGTCCTGGTTGGTCATGAGCTGGTTTAAGCTGGTTCTTGATGGTTATGAACTAGTTTAAGCTCTTTGTTGTTGGTCTTGAGCTGATTTACGCTGGTTCTTGTTGGTCATGAGCTGGTTTAAACCTTTTCTTGTTGGTCCTAAACTAGTGTAAGCTGGTTCTTGTCGGCCATGAGTTGTTTTAAGCAAGCTCCTAATAATCATGAGCTGTTTAAGCTTTTCTTGATGGTCATGAGCTGGTTTAAGCTGGTTCTTGTTGGTTCTGAGCTGGTTTAAGCTGGTTCTTGATGGTCATGAGCTGGTTTAAGCTGGTCCTAGTTGGTCATGAGCTGGTTTAAGCTGTTTTTTTGCTGAGCAGGTTTAAGCTGTTTTTTGTTGGTTATGAGCTGTTTTAAAATTTAAAAAAATCTAACCTCTGATTTGAATTGTGGGTTTGTCATTGAGAAACATGAACAAATCACTGATCTATAACAGAGGAATACTGTATATATACCATCACCATTATATATCTTATCATAAATAGATCAGTAGGTAGCATTAGATGCAAAGCCAGGTCCTGAAGGTTGTCAGAGACAAAATACAACTGACGCAAATTGTTTGCACTTGGTGAGTTAACAAACCCTACTGCAATTTATCTTTTTTAAAAGTGACTTGAACGCACCAGATATTGCGATTACAACTTGTCAACTCGTAAGTAGGAACATCCCAGGAGGACTTGAATGCAGCAGAAGTAAAAGCAGATGAGTGGATTCAGGTATGTATGATTAGAAAAGGTAATAACTATCATGTATGCCAGCAGGAACAGAACTGTGCAGACAAAAAGTCAGCAAATGCAATCCTGGAGTGCCAGAGTATGCCTACAATCCTAATTAAACATTGAAGGTGTTTTCTTCATGGATTACTAGAAACTTCCCAGTTTAACCCTCTGGCACTGCTTTTCCACAAGAATTTGGAGCTTGCTCCCTGGTAAACAAACTTGCCAGGCACCTGTCTGGATCCAGGCACGTTTCCACAGACCCGAGGAATGAATTATGGCAGTGCTGCGATGTGTTGTTTACCTCACTGTAACAAGCCTGAAAACAAGCATGGCAGATCACAGTATTGGTGCAGGTATTTTCTGTGTTCTTTTAAAGACCAGCAGTGCTTCAGGGCTAGAGATCTCAACAGTCTACATTTCCAGAATGGTCACAGGCCTGAGAACCCACACTGAAATGGTGTTGGTGGAAACGCAGTACTGGAGAACCAATGGACACACTTGGGAAATATGTGCGTCATTTGTCCTGATCATTTTATGTTAGTGCCCAATGGACACACTTGGGAATGATCCCTCGGTTCCGGCTCGCATCTCAGCCTGCCTGTCAGACATTTCACACTGGATGAAAGATCATCATCTTCAGCTTAACCTCACGAAAACAGAACTGCTTGTAGTTTCTGCCAACCCGACTCTACATCATAACTTTTCAATCCAGATGGACAGGGCAACCATTAATGCATCCAAAATGGTGAAAAGCCTTGGAGTAATGATTGATGACTAACTAAACTTCTCTGACCACATTTCTAGAACTGCTCGATCTTGCAGATTCGCAATCTGCAACATCAGAAAGATACGACCCTTCTTATCTGAACATGCAGCTCAACTCCTTGTTCAAGCTCTTGTTCTCTCCAGACTGGATTACTGCAACTCTCTACTAGCCGGGCTTCCAGCTAACTCTATCAAACCTCTTCAGATGCTTCAGAACGCAGCAGCACGAGTGGTCTTTAATGAACCTAAAAGAGCACATGTCACTCCGCTGCTCATCCGTTTGCACTGGCTGCCAGTTGCTGCTTGCGTCAAATTCAAAGCTCTGATGTTTGCTTACAAAGCGACTTCTGGCTTTGCTCCTTCTTATCTGCTCTCACTTCTGCAGATGTATGTGCCCTCCAGAAACTTGCGTTCTGTGAATGAACGTTGCCTCGTGGTTCCAACCCAAAGAGGGAAGAAATCACTTTCCCGAACGCTCACGCTCAATCTGCCCAGTTGGTGGAATGAACTCCCGAACTGGATGAGAATGGCAGAGTCACTCGCTGTCTTCAAGAAACGACTAAAAACTATTTAGTCTCCACTTCTCTTCCTAATATGCAATTGCCTCTCTGGCTCCTCCACTAACTACAAAATAATAAAATAAAATAAAAAATTACTAATGTTTTGCTTCTTACACTTTACACACCTGAAACTCGCCTACAGCACTTATTCATTGTTGCTCTTATAACTGTGTAAATTGCTTCCTTGTCCTCATTTGTAAGTCACTTTGGATAAAGGCTTCTGCTAAATGACTCAATGTAAATGTAATGTAAATGCCCCCAACTAAACAAGCTCGCATTTATTCTGTGATGAAGAAGTCTCAACCAGCTTGGTAAGCTGATATGGGCATAGGATATTAGCAATTTATGTGTAACCTGTCATATCAGGTAGTCAGAGTTGGTCTACTGTGCCAGTAAATATTAGTTAATCAATTAGTCCTTGCATTGGAGTCTTTATTTCAGCAAGTAACAACACCACTTATTAACTAACTGTATATCGTCTACCCTTTAATTGCTAATGTTTTTCTCTTACAATGCCTGTCAGACATCACGGCAGGAACTGGCCAGATTGCCAGTCAATCAAACTACCTCAAAGGGTCAACTATCTGATCACACTGCAAAAAATGCTTTCCTTACTTAGATTTGTTGTCTTGTTTCTAGTCCAAATATCTAAATATTCCTAAATCAAGAGGAATTTTCTAGACAAGCAAAACATATTGTCTTGTTTTGAGAAATAATACGCCAAAATTAAGTGAGTTTTTCCTTAAAACAAGCTAAATAATCTGCCAATGGGGTAAGCAAAATAATCTTACGTCAAAAGAAAAAACAAGATTAATTTGCTCACCCCATTGGCAGATTATTTTGCTTGTTTTAAGAAAAAACTTGCTCAATATTGGCGAAATTTTTTGCAGTGCACAACATTGATTAATCGGCTGTCTGTGACCATGTCAAACCAAAGACCACAGATTTGACATTAGGATTACAGGAATCTTCCACAATTAGTCTCGGACGACCAAATCAAACAGTGTGAGTCTGGCTTTAGTGGTAGTGGTGGTAATCACACACACTCAGAATAACCTCCTGCTCTTTCCCTCTCCCATTTTTAGTCTCCTGCTCCTTCCCCCACAGCCCAAAGATGAAAAATGATGTTTTTACAGGTGTCTCACGATGCGGATGCTATCCCTGCTCGGCTGGAATTCACATTCATTGCTCTTCTTTGCTCTTGCCCTCTCTGTCTCTCTCTCTCTGGTCTGTCTGCCAGACTCAATGTGGCCAGTGCCCTGCCGTAAGTGGATGCTGTCGGAGATATATCACCAAAACATTAGAACAGGAGGTTGGCTCAGGTAGATGGAGCTCAGCTTTTACAGGTGCCCTGGGCTCAGCCTGTGTTGATTCAGTTGTTGTGTCTGCCTGTCCACGTCTCATATACAAGCCCCGACGCTCCTATAGCCTAAGAGAGGTACTCTCTGTGGAGAAGGCAATAAAAAACAGCAACCAAAGATGAATTACAGAAACTCCATGTGCTCTTTATTGGACCAAGGTTCTCAGTGTACCTGGTCTCCTGCTGTTGTGTAAGCAGTGGGCCTTAAAGGGGTCAAATTGAGGAAAATAATTTTATGTGCTCCTTTGCGAGCATGTGGTTAATTTTTTTCTCCACTGTTCACCCAGACTACGCATCTTAATCAGAAATCAACATGGCTATAATCTTGTCATCATGTGATGTTTCAAGAATGCACATTTCAGGAACACAATCGATCCTATAGACCAGTGGTCCTCAAACTTTTTTCATCAAGTACCACCTCAGAAAATAATTGTCTCTCCAAGTACCACCATAATGAGCAGTATTGAAATACAGTAGCATAGTAAGCCCAGTAAAGCAGCTACAGTTATGCACAATTCAAAAACATGGCAGATTAATTCCTATTATTAAGAATATTTATTATTGTCAACCACTTTAAACACAAATAGTCTGAATGTTAACACTGTACTGTGCTTACGTAAAAAAAATAATAATAAAATAAAAAATAAAAACATCAACATTTAAATTAAAATGTGCTTAAGATAAAAAGAAAAGTGCTGTACTTAAATGTAAAGTATTAACACATAGTAGCCAATTCATCAACATCTGAAAATGTTGTCTGGACCTCAGAAATATAGGTTATATGTAATATATTGAATATTAATATCTGCCATATTCATAAATAAATAATTTTTGATAAATTTTGAAATATATGTAGCATGTACATATTACATATTTGATTCCTCTGCATACCACTAGAAGGAAGCCTGCGTACCACTAGTGGTACACGTACCACAGTTTGAGAACCACTGCTATAGGCCAACTACTCTGGTGGTTAAACAGTCATAATAGAGATCATTTGCATAGGTCAGGGGTGCACAAGTTCAGTCCTAGGGAGCTGCAGTCCTGCAGAGTTTCACTCCAGCTCTTATCAAACACTCCTGAACAAGCTAATCAAGGTCCAGAAAGCCATGGGCAGGTGAGGTTTATCTCTTTTTTCAAATAAAGCTTGTATCAAACATCTGCGAGACTGAGACTTGGTCACCTCTGGCATAGTGTCAGGGTTCTGCCACCCTGGTCTTGTAAATTCTTGTTTTGGTGGCAGAATCCGGACTCTAGTCATGTCTAATCCTGTCCTGTTGTGCCCGGCTCAGGTTTTCTTGGGTCGAGCACTTGTTTCTGTCATTGTGTGTGTCTCCGTGTGTGCGCGCGCCTTCGCTCTTGTACTCGTGTTTGTGTTTTCGTCTGTCTCCAGCGTCTCAGTCTTGTTGGTTTTGGTTTTGGTCGGCGCTGGGATGAAGCATGCACGCTGCGTGTGTGAGCGCACGGTGAGTGTTTTCATTCATCGTGTGCTCGTGTCTTGCGTCTGTTAAAGCATGTGGCTATGTGTTTACATTGTGGCCACGTGCTTTTGTCGTGTGCTTTAGCGTTGTGCTTGTGTTGTCATGAACATGCGGTTAATGAGTTCTCTCATTGGCTGCATGTTCTTGTCCTGTTTTATGTGAGCGCATGGCTTGTGTTGTCTCTCTGTGTCATGCGCTCTCTCGTCTATTGTCTAGTCCCACCCTCCTTGTTTACTCATTATTAGTTTGTCATGCTCACCTGTGTGTCAATTTACTTTTGCTTTATAAACCCCTCACATTTGCTGTCCTGTGCCAGTTTGTCGTCGATACTCCCTCTGTGTTCCTGTTCCAGTTGAGTCTTGCCAGCCCAGCCAAGTTTGTCTGTTTGTTTTTAATTCATGGTTTCCCCCTCGGGGTAGTTTGTTTTGCCTTTTTTGTTTTATTTGTACTTTGTTATTAATAAAACCCAATTATTAGTTGCAATTGAGTCCTCGCTCCTTTTCCCCTCACCCGACCGTGACACATAGGCTTTTGTTTGCACAACAGTAATTGTCTTAGGACTGTAAAGAACTGGCAATTTTATGAAAGTCTGATTTTTGAGATGCCTTGAGCAGGTAGCTCACCGTATTGAGTCAAGCTCAAGTACATAACAAAACTGAGTTTGAATGAGACATAGTTTATGTTTTAAAGCATGGATGCTAGTTTAAGCTTGTTGTTAGCTGGTCGTTTGCTGATTTAAGCTAGTCTTGTGCTGGTTGAGCAGGTGCTAGTTGCTCAGGACCAGCTCATCACCAGAATGTGACCAGCTCAAACCAGCACATTACCACATTAAACCAGCTCATGACCAGCTCAAACCAGTTTAAGCTCAGCTAAAACTAGGAACACCTAGGAACCAGCTTAAACTAACTTGCCAGCTTAGACTGGCTCAAAGTAGCTCATGACCAGACATGGCCAACCTAAACCATCTTTAACTGCTCATGACCAGCTAAGAACCAACTCAAACCACCTCATGATCATTTTAGACCAGCTCGTGACCAGCCAAGAACCAGCTTAAACCAGCTCATGACCAGTTTAGACTGGTTCAAAGCAGCTCATGTCCAGACATGGTCAGCTTAAACCAGCTCATGACCAGCTTAGACCAGTTCAAAGCAGCTTGTGACTAAACATGGTCAGCTTAAACCAGCTCATGACAAGCTGAGAAGCAGCTTTAACCTGTTTAAGACCAGCTTAGATCAGTTCAAAGCAGCTAATAACCATCTAAGAACCAGCTTAAACTTGCTCATGACCAGCTTAGACCAATTCAAAGCAGCTTATGACCAAACATGGTCAGCATAAACCAGCTCATGACCAGTTAAAAACCAGCTTAAACCACCTCATTAACACTTTAGACCAGCTCGTGACAAGCTAAGAACCATCTTAAACCAGCTAATGACCAGTTTAAACTGGTTCAAAGCAGCTCATGGCCAGACATGGTCAGCATAAAACCAGCTCATGACCAGCTCAGACCAGTTCAAAGCAGCTAATGACCATCTAAGAACCAGCTTAAACCAGCTCATGACCAGCTCAGACCAGTTCAAAGCAGCTAATGACCATCTAAGAACCAGCTTAAACCAGCTCATGACCTGCTCAGACCAGTTCAAAGCAGCTAATGACCATCTAAGAACCAGCTTAAACCAGCTCATGACCAGTTGAAATCAGCTTAAACCCCCTCATGATCATTTTAGACCAGCTCGTGGCCAGCTAAGAACCAGCCTAAACCAGCTCATGACCAGTTTAGACTGGTTCAAAGCAGCTCATGGCCAGACATGGTCAGCATAAAACCAGCTCATGACCAGCTCAGACCAGTTCAAAGCAGCTAATGACCATCTAAGAACCAGCTTAAACCAGCTCATGACCTGCTCAGACCAGTTCAAATCAGCTAATGACCATCTAAGAACCAGCTTAAACCAGCTCATGACCAGCTCAGACCAGTTCAAAGCAGCTAATGACCATCTAAGAACCAGCTTAAACCAGCTCATGACCTGCTCAGACCAGTTCAAAGCAGCTAATGACCATCTAAGAACCAGCTTAAACCAGCTCATGACCAGTTGAAATCAGCTTAAACCACCTCATGATAATTTCAGACCAGCTTGTGGCGAGCTAAGAACCAGCCTAAACCAGCTCATGAACAGTTTAGACTGGTTCAAAGCAGCTCATGACCAGACATGGTCAGCTTAAACCAGCTCATGGCCAGCTCAGACAAATTCAAAGCAGCTAATGACCATCTAAGAACCAGCTTAAACCAGCTCATGACCAGCTAAAATCAGCTTAAACCACCTCATGATCATTTTAGACCAGCTCAAGGCAGCTCATGACCAGCTAAGAACCAGCTCATGACCAGCTTAGACCAGTTTAAAGTAGCTCATGACCAGACGTGGACAGCTTAAACCAGCTCATGACCATTGTTGACCAGCTCAAAGCAGCTTATGACCAGACACGGCCAGCTTAAACCAACTCAAACCAGCTCATGACCAGCTGAGAACCATCTTAAACCAGCTCATGACCAGCTTAATCACATATAAAAGTAAAAAAATTGTATAAAGAAAAAATAAAGGTAAAAGATTAAAATTATTTGCGTTAAAAATAAATTAAGGAACAAAATATACACAGTGGGTTAATAATTCTGACCTTAACTGTAGCTGCATTAAAGCAAACAATGGTGCGATGCTGCTTTAATGAACGAAACCTCGACTGTCATTCAAAAGGGAAAAAACAATAAAAGACTATAGGTATAATATGAGCCCGTTAATATAGCAGCAGGAATACTGAATAACAGCATGACCGAGTCTGCTGGCCAGCGGCAGGAGACAAGAAAAGCAAGGAATGGAGAGGGGGAAGAAAAAGAGAGAGAGTTGGACATGAAAAAACGGAAGGAAGAGAAGTTAAGACAGCTGTTGGGCTGTTTACTCCTCAGATGAAGCCCACAGGCAGGAAAGGTGGGCGGCTGTTTGCCAGGACAGAAAAATCATCATAGAGCGTACTTTATGGCTTTCACATTTAAAGTGCTACACGGAGCAGACGGGAACGAGGGTCAATAGCAACAGTGCCCAGTACATCAGGCCGGTAAACAGAAACAGCAGGTCTTCTCATTATCTGTCAACAGCTTAGGAGCACGTCTATTTTTAAGCTGGTTCTCATGACATGCCAAATAAACAGTGACTAACGAGTGCGTTTAGATGCGGCGATTTTAATGAAATGAGCTGGCAAACAATTAATTGCATTCTCTAATAACCGAGGGGCTGTCAAATAAATTAATCACGAAGGCAACATCATTAGCCGTCTTGTGCAATTGTGATTATTTTTTTATATTTCTTCATGTGCTGTTTACTGTTAGAGATTTTTTTTCAAACACATTTTTAAACAATAGATATTTCTAATAGCTCATTTCTGTGGTCTTACATTTACATTGAGTCATTTAGCAGACGCTTTTATCCAAAGCGACTTACAACCTTTTAGTTCATCAATTCCCCTACAGCACATGTGTTTGGACTGTGGGAGAAACAGGAGCACCCAGAGGAAACCTACACCAACACGGAGAGAACATGCAAACTCCACACAGAAACACCGTCTGACCCAGCTGTGAGGCGACCCACTGCACCACCACGCCGCCCACCATACACCTTACAAATGAGGATAATTTACAGACATTATATTGCTGTGGCAGATGGATCCTTAAAGGGACAGTACACCCAAAAGCATTCCCTTCTTTCAAACCTGTTTGAGTTTCTTTAATCTGAAGAAGATATTTTGAAGAATGCTGGAAACCTTTATCCATTGACTTCCATAGTATTTGTTTTATGGATGTGTATGACTTCCAGCTCTTACTTTCAAATATCTTTGTGACTATCAGAATAAATACTCACTTGAGGTCGAGTAAATGATGAGGGAATGTTGATTTTTGGGTGCACTATCCCTTTAAACAGGGCGGAGGATCTCAACCTTTCAACTTCAAGGCCTCGCATGTTTCAGGACAGCACTCAAAGCACCACCTCTCCCTCTTCTTTGATGATAATGACGACTTTGAGTAGTTCATTTAAACACGCAGCGCAGCCACCCATATAATTTGAGATTTAATTTATAGTTCTTGAAGAAAGAAAAAAGTAGCTCACAATAACAATCCCTGTACGCCACTGATCGTTTTCACATTACATTGAGATGAATACACAGCTTTGTGGATTTGACAAGCTGTTTAGTTGATACTCAGCAGGGGGTGGGGGGAGAGAAAAATGCAGATTTGTTTTACGCTCATTTCAGGAGTGCCGTATGAGGCCAAAATATTAAGTACAGTAATAATCAGAGCTTTTGTAGCACTTTGTGGGAGATCACAAATCAGTCCGAAAAATAATGTTGGTTGTATTTTTTAGATCATTTATGATTGATGGCAATTTTAAGCTTTTTTAAAGGTGTGTAGTTTAATTTAGTTGTTCGTTTAGTTAGCCGGGAGATGACAAAAACCAACCCAGGGTCATTCCGGAAACGTAGCCCCGCGGATGTTTCTGGAGGCCGCGAAATACGTCCTGGGAGGTACGTATTTTTGCAGTTTTTGTTTTCACGAATCTGGGAGAGGCCGCTGTGTGCCTTTTTTCGCATTTCAAATGTCTCTCGCGAGTGCTGTTCGCGCCTGCGCTGTTCTCGCGCGAACCCACCAGAGGCCGCTGTCTGACTGATTCATTGACTGTGCGACCGGCCAATCGGCTGACTCACCCTCCTCCCTTCTCTGAACCCAACCAGTTTCACCCATCGACCTGCCCGCCCGCCCGCCCGCTCACTTCCCTAAACCCGAGCAACAATTTAAAAAAGCCGTCTATAAAAAGAAAAGCCCCTGCTCCGATTTCTTTACCGCGTTTTTGAATTTCACCACACTCTCACCCTGTTGTTCACTTTATTTTTTGGATTCTGTTTTTGTCTTACCTGGTTTCTGGAACCGCTCTTCCCCGGACTCGAACCCGGTTGCCGTGGTCAACTCCTCCTCTCTGCATCCCAAATCTGCCAACGCACACGATGAGCTGACTGGACAAACAGATTGCGCCGCGAAAGCACGCCACACGGAGGTAAGCAGTCAGCCGGTAAGCGCGAAAGGGAACGGCGTCACACCGCCCCGTAGCGTTCGCTTACAAAAATGAAATGCAGCCATACGTGCCCCCAGGGACGCATTTTGTGGTCTCCTGAAACATCCGCGGGGCTACGTTTCCAGAATGAGCCTGGGTTGATAAAAACTCCAGTCAAGGAGTAAAATGAAAACGCACTGATGCCCTTTGGTCATGCCCTGTAAAAAATGGCCGTAATTTCAACAGTAAAAAACTGTAAAAATGCTACAGTACAAATACGTAACATGGTTAACTGTATGTTTCCTTAATATATACGGCGAATAAACATAAATTGACTTTCCCAGAATTCCCTGCATGGCACGTAACTTTTTATATATTTGGTTGACATTAATATGGATCTTTTTAGTTGTTTCCCCATCAGTTATGTACATTAGAGATTTATGTTACATCTAATGTTGATAAACAATGTTTATTTCATGACTTTAATTTTTGCGTGTTACCATACTGCTGTTTAGTAGCTGTGTGAATGACACTGAGCACCTTCTATATGCTGATAGTCTTTTCTGCTTGTGGGAAAAGTTGATTGTGATGAGCATTGGCTCATTATGTAACATCCTCATCACCTCCTGCATGTAGGTGTGTTAACGTGTCTAACTGTGTAATAAAAGATGTGTAGATGTTGGTCATTCAAAATACAGACATATTACCTCTATAAATAATAAAATACGGTGGTTTACCGTAAAAATTAGAAATTACTTTTACAGTTTGTACCGTGTTTTTAACAGTAAAGTACTGGCAACCACAGCTGCCGTTTTTTTACCGTATATTTTAAGGATTTATTTTTTACAGTGTGTCTAATACAGCACAAGCGTAAAACACCTATTTTCTTACTTAAACTGGAAGAATTACAATGTAAAACTTCTTATTGTAAATTTACAGTAAAATACTAGACTGCCACATTCTGTGTTTTTTACAGAACCGCCTGCTGTAAATATTTACAGTCTAGTACTGTAATTACCAGATACAGAATCCTACAACATTAATGTTGAACGACAAACAGTGTTTTATTTCCCTAAAACTTTCAGTTCAATAAAAACTGTTCCCAGAACAACCTGCTCTATGTATCTAGGGGGAGCTGTCACTATATTTCAATGCATTATAAAAACTCCTGTATAGGCCACAGCAAGACAACAGCCATGTTTTCTAATAAAGCAGAGCATCATTTCAGGAATATACAGTTAAAGTCAGAATTATTAGCCCCCTGATATATTTTTCCCCAATTTCTAATCATAATAGTTTTAATAACTCATTTCTATTAACTGATTTCTTTTATCTTTGCCATGATGACAGCACATAATTGTCAACATCACCAGCAATCTAATCCGGGCAGATCGCTGGTAAACACGCAGATTGGTAAAAGTCTACAAATCCGCCGGTATGTGGACTACAAGTCCCAATCATGCACCGCTCAAACGCACATGTTCCTCATTGAGTTGACTAAACACACTCATGCCTAAGAGATGCTCATGAACTGATTACAAGGACTATTTATACAGCACACACACACACATAATGTCATGTTCACCAGTGATCAAACCACCAGAGGTCGCTGGTAAACACTCACACACGAACTACAAATCTGCTGATAAATGAACTACAAGAACCAGTCATGCACCACACACACAACCGGTTCCAGATCCTGACTGATTGCATACACACAGCTGATGCTGCTCATGTACTAATCACACACACACACATATATATACAGCTCACTTTGAAACCCTCATTGCTGAGTCTTGTTGGCTGTTGGTGACATTACAATGCGTTCTCCTAGTCTAGTTTTCCTGTGTTTTGATCTTAGCTTTGTTTATAAAGTTCTCCAGTTTAGCCCCCTGCCTTCTGACCATAGTGATGGTGAAATGAAGCTTTCTGAACCAGTGAAGCGCTCGACTCAATTGTATCGGAAAAAAGTTCGTTACTCGAAGCTTTCTAAATCAGAGCTCGATGAGGACCTCTTCTGGTGAAAGTGTGGGAAAGCACTGTGTTGCCATAATGTCAAATGTTCACAACTGACCAACTCATTCATGTAGTAATACAACAACAGCAATATAAACAAATTACTCAATTACTGTAGTTTTTACACAAGATATATTACATTACACAACTGATGATTGTAGTAAAATCCAAGGTATTCAAAAGTTTATAATAACACAATTAGTCCCGCTCCAAGCAGGGATCGAACCAGCGATTCCTGATTGGGAGGAGAGTGCTCTTGGAGGACGCTATGTGAACGATGCTTCAGGGTCGTATTCACCAGATTGTCTCTGTTAAACACAATACTACGATATACGGTGGTTTTCTTTAAAGATAGTCATAAAAAAAATACGCTAATACACTTTAGTATTGTTCAAAACCTTTTTACTAAAAATACTATTGTAGTTTAGTTTAATTATTGGTGTTTGGGACTGGTGCAGTGCTTTGAAACAAATGTATGTAATAGACGCCAATTCTCTCGCTATACACTTTACTATGAGGGTGTTTAAACCTTTGAATCAAAATTCGAAGCAGTCACGTGGGTAAAGGCGAAAATGAAGCTTCGGACGTCACTGATCACGTGATGATGGCAAAACGAATCAAGCTCCGGGACACTGCTTCACTGCGAGATGTATCGTTTTTTTGATACATGCTTCGAAGCCTCGGCGCACAACGTCACATCACTATCTGACCTCTCGCCATGTTTGACTACGATTCTGGACTGCCTGTATACATCCGTTTGCACTTGTGTTGACCATTGCTTGCCTGACCACTGAATAAACCTGCACGTGGATCCAAACTTCAGTTGTCTGTGTCACTTCCCAGGGTTACAGATAAGTGCTGAGTCTAGTTGATCTGTGAGCACTACGACGCGTTTTTCCTTGTTTAGCCTGGCTATGTTTTGACCCTTGCCTTGGGTTATCACTTTGATTCACCGCTGCCTGTACCGACCATTCACCTATTATTTGACCACTCTTCTGGATTTGCCTGCATGTGCCTGTTTGACCCTGTTGATCGTTGCTTGCCTGACCTTTCTTGTTCATAAACCTGCATTTGGATCCACACTCCTTTGTCAGCGTCCCCTTCGCATTTCAATAATATTTGACTAGATCTTTTTCAAGACACTAGCGTTCAGCTTAAAGTAACATTTAAAGGCTTAACCAGGTTAATTAGGGTAAAGTTAGTGTAATTAGGCAAGTTATTGTATAACAGTGGTTTGCTCTGGAGACAATCCAAAACTAATATAGCTTAAGGGGGCTAATTAAATAGACCTTAAATGGCTTTAAAAAAAATTAAGAACTGCTTTTATTCTAGCCGAAATAAAACAAATAAGACTTTCTCGAGAAGAAAAAATATTATCAGACATACTGTGAAAAATTCCTTGCTCTGTTAAACATCATTTGGGAAATATTTGGCAAATAAAAGAGGCCGAATCATTTTCACTTCATTCTTAACAGCAGGTACACACCATGCTCCTCTTAGAAATTTTATCACATCCATAACTATCCTAAATGAGAGCTGTTCGATCAATAAAATGACTACCTGAGAGAAAAAAATGAGAGTTCATCGACTATGATAGACGATCACCAAGGGTGAAATTACCCATCCAAAAAAACCCTCATCCTTCCCTTTCCCCCTTTCAGCTCCTCTCTGTTCTCCGCATGTTTTTAGTCAGCTCCGAGTTTTCGACAAGCAAGCTTTTTCCCATTTTCCATCCTTTCCAACAGAAAACTCCCTCATTACATTTGCACATGTCCCCCTCCTCGAAAAACATGGCCGCTAACAGGCAGATGAATGACTACAGTACATGATGCTCCTGAGAAGCATTAAAGTCCATTTCATCCTTTCCAGGAGAAAAGAGGAAGGAGTTAAGAAGTGCAGGCCTGGCGGAGAGATTAGATTAGCACTTTTTAAAACATCTGTCCGATTCGTCCAGCCCAAACTCCGACTTCCCGACAGATTATTCCTCCATTCTTGATCTGTTTTCCTCTCATTGCGCCTGTTTATTTCCCCAGTCTCTCCATCCGTCGTCGACCGCTCTGAATCGTAAAACACATTAAGACGTTTCTAACGCATCGCTTTCAAAGCAAGACGAGGGTTTTGGCTGTGCTTCTGAGACGTGACGAAGAATATAAAGTTTATTTACGCATAAAAGCCTTGTATTCACACCGCTCATTTAGAAGAAAGAAGACCACGGTGGCTTGTGAATCCTCGGTTAAACAACTCTCAGGTCCAGAAGGTGTAATATCATGACACATTTAAGCAAGAAGACTAACATATTTAAGCTCAGGAAGCAGTGTAGAGACATCAAAAATATGAGTCACAGCCAAGTCCAAGAGGGATTTTAATGATTTATTTATAATTTTACAAACATTAACAACAGAGATAAAAAAATTTTTAATATATATATATATTATTAAATTATATATATAATTGTGGCCACTGTGGCTAGTAGTTTTCCAACATAACTACACTGCAAAAAATGCTTTTCGTACTTAGATTTTTTGTCTTGTTTCTAGTCCAAAAATCTACAAATTCTTAATTCAAGAAGTATGTTCTAGACAAGCAAAACATAATGTCTTGTTTTAAGAAATAATATGCCAAAATTAAGTGAGTTTTTCCTTAAATCAAGCAAAAAAATCTGTCAATGGGGTGAGCAAAATAATCTTATCACAAATCGAAAAACAAGTTCAAACACTAGCTCTAAAGTGACGTTGGTGAATTAAAAGAATATTAGTTAATATTCTTCAAGACACTTCTATACAGCTTAAAGTGACATTTAAAGGCTTAATTAGGGGAAAGTTAGGGGAATTAGGCAAGTCCCTGTATAACAGTGGTTTGTTCTGTAGACAATCTAATACTAATATTGCTTAAGGGGGCTAATAATATTGACCTTAAAATGGCTTTGAAATAATTAAAAACTGCTTTTATTCTAGCCAAAATAAAACAAGTAAGACTTTTTAAAAATATTATAGGAAATACAGTAAAAAAAAAAGAAAACCTGAATCTGTTCAACATCATTTGGGAAACATTAGAAAAAATCATTGGAGGGTTAATAATTTTGACTCCGAATGTAAAAAATGGGGGGCAATTGCCTACATGCCACAGTCTCAATACTACAATTTAATGTAATAAAGGGTTACAAGCTGTTTTTGTGGAGGGGTTGACCAAGACGGATTCCAAAGAAGCGATAATGTGCACTCCTATGATGCTCGTCCAGGAAAATCAGCAAAGGGACATGTGCGTTGCTCTTTAAATGCCTTTTCCTCCCACAGCTCCAACCTTTTCCTGCATGTGTGAAACACAACATTAACCCACTGCCCACTCACATACTGTATACAGCCGAAGTCAGAATTATTAGCCCCCCTGCTTATTTTTTTTCCCCAATTTCTGTTTACTGGAGAGACAATTTCTTCAACACATTTCTAATAGTTTTAATAACTGATTTGTTTTCTCTTTGCCATGATGACAGCACATAACATTTGACTAGATATTCTTTAAGACACCAGTATTCAGCTTAAAGTGACATTTAAAGGCTTAACTAGGATAATTAGTTTAACTATGTTAGTGTAATTAGGCAAGTCATTGTATAAGAGTGGTTTGCTCTGTAGACTATCCAAAACTAATATTGCTTAAGGGGGCTAATAATATTGACCTTAACATGGTTTTTAAGGTCAGATTTTCCGGTAGACTTTCAACCGAAATGTACAATTACCTGTTTAGTAGGGCGTGATCATAGCTAAAAAAGTTATTCTTCGGTTCTGGAAGAAAAATGTTTGGCTTTTTTTTTATGACTGGCTACTTGGACTCCAACCCATGTGTGTTGCTACTGCGTATCTGCTTGTTAAGTGTGACGTTACGCGAAGCAACTTCCGGGTCCAAGCGCTCCATCAAACTGCATGGGGAGACTCACCAAATGGTATAGATGTTTACAAAGCGCTGTGATACTTTCGAAAATCACGATCGCAATTTATATATATATCCATGTCTAATATCCGATGCCCAGATACATTTTTTTAATTGTTAAAATTTAGGTATTTGTGAAGCAGCAAGTCCAGAGACTGATGTGTACACCATGATTTTATATAAAATACACTTTAATGTGTGATATGACTAAAAAGTGGCCGTAAACAAATATTTTCTAAATTGAAATGAGTAGCGGCTTGGAGCCGGAAACAGTATTTCCAACGCAATCTCACGGCAATTCGTAACTTTTTGATTTAGTGGCTAATCCGCATGAATTCGTACAATTTAGTACGATTTGCTTATCCCCCTATGACTGTTGGAATTAGGGGTGGGGTTGGGTGCCACGCCTCCTTTTTAAAATTGTACATTTTCATACGACTGAACTCGAACAAATTCTTACGAATTAGCCACTAAACTGGCAAAACGTATTCCACACGTCACCGATTTTACACGACTTAAGCTGACATATGCCACGAGTTCGCATCAGCAATCGGCATAGTATTTACACATCACATTTTTCATACGTATTATACGCAAAACCATCTCGATAAACTCAATTGATTGGAAATGCGTGTGCACTGCATGAAAGTTATTAGAGTGATAACAGACTCACCTCCATTTCACATTTGGAAATAAATTAGATATACCACTCCTGGGAACTAACAAAATTTGATAAAAATGTGGGATCCAGCCTTTAAAAAAAAAAAGAAACACCATAAAGACTAATATTTATTCATTGTCTTGTCGGCTTAGTCCCTTTATTAATCCGGGGTCGCCACAGCGGAATGAACTGCCAACTTATCCAGCAAGTTTTTACACAGCGGATGCCCTTCCAGCCGCAACCCATCTCTGGGAAACATCCACACACACACTCACACACTACGGACAATTTAGCCTACCCAATTCACCTGTACCGCATGTCTTTGGACTGTGGGGGAAACCGGAGCACCCAGAGGAACCCCACGCGACCGCAGGGAGAACATGCAAACTCCACACAGAAACGCCAACTGAGCCGAGGCTCGAACCAGCGACCCAGCAACCTTCTTGCTGTGAGGGGACAGCACTACCTACTGCGCCACTGCTTCACCCTAAAGACTAATAGTGTTATTTAATTCTTTTTTTGTGATGAAGTTTTCATTGATTTTACATGTGAGTGGTCACAGCATCCTTACAATTTTCTTTCAATAAACAAAAAAGATGCACTCCTTAACGCCCCAGTCCCCCGCCCACCTAAAAAAAAAAACATCCACCCCACCCCCCAGCGGTGCCAAAGTCCATGCCATCCCACAATAGCATTGCAATCAAGACAAATAACAGAAAATTGTACATATAGACATCTATACACACATAGTCATACACTAACAAAAGTAAATAGAAATCCACACAGACTATCAGAGACTTAGAGTCAACGTTGTTGCACATTAATGTCTAATATCCATGAGTCTTTGTGCCAGTTTGTCCGCAGCCGTTTTCCACGCATCAAGAGTTGAGGCTCTAGCTTGATTTATTCTAGCTGTTGAAAGTTCTAACAATACTATATTATATAACTGGTATAGCCACTGCCGAATAAATAAAGAATGTGGAGGGAGCCTCTTTGCAGGGTTGTTTAATTCTAAAGATGTGTAAGTTTTACTTGCTTTACATAGATTGCTGTGTCTTTTTGTAGGTCATATGTGCTTTGTACGTCGCGTGTTTTATGCTTTATTTTATATTTTGCCCAGATTATTGTTTCATGATGGGTTTGTCTGTCTGTTCTCGGTCTGCAAAAGCTATAACAAAAAAATATATATTTAAAATTGTTTTTAAAAA
Source organism: Danio rerio (assembly GCF_052040795.2). Lineage (NCBI taxonomy): Eukaryota > Metazoa > Chordata > Actinopteri > Cypriniformes > Danionidae > Danio > Danio rerio. The sequence continues at coordinate 52,226,251 of NC_141038.1, forward strand.
ATTAGAAACTGCTTTTATTCTAGCCGAAATTAAACAAACAAGACTTTCTCCAGAAGAAAAAATATTATCAGACATACTGTGAACATTTCCTGAATCTGTTCAACATCATTTAGGAAATATCTGAAAAAGAAATTCACAGGAGGGTGAATAAATCTGACTTCAGCTGCCAATAAAACACACACACACACACACACACACACACACACACACACACACACACACACTGTTCAGAGTCAAGTCCATTCTCATAATCACTACATAATACAGACTAAGCAGCGAGTTTAAAAAAAAGCACACAGGGATGATGATATACACCCTCACAACACTCAGTAGGCTTCATTATTCTTCCCAACGAGAGGTGCTGATCTGTGAAGCCCACGCAAAACCAAATCAGCTCCTCTGTTTATAGAAACTGACACTAGCAAATTCCTGCTAGCGTCTCGTTTCAGAGCCGCTTTCACCGACAGATTGCTCTTGCTCTTGTTTTGCCTTTGGAGACCTGCTATTTAAAATTCCAGTCATTAGTAACATTACAATGTGTGAAGAGCTTTATGGGGGCGGATTGTGTGGGATTTACACCCTGCTGGTGGATCACGGAACTACACCATTCTCCAATGATCACATATATATTATTGATTTAAAAGCTGTTAACAATATTAGATTGCAACAACTTTAAAACTTTGAACATTAGAAAACAATACAGAAGGAGTGTTACATCATGCAGATTTTTTAAGTGATGACCTTTGATGATGAAGACGAAATTAAACACATGCAGTGCTCACCATAATTGAGGACACCCCCTTTTGAAAATAAATATTTTTATCCATTTCTCAGTGAATATATAGGTCATATAGTCTGTTGTGATTGACCAAAGCAGATTTATTAAACAGATATACTTATTAAAATAATAGTTTGTTCATTAAACATCTTTGGAAACAGAAAGATAATTCAATTAAACTCAAGCAAAATATTGGAAAAACATTTCTAAAGCTTCAAAATTTCAACCAAATTTAATACACTTTTTGTTTCTTTTGAATTTTTCTCTTTTGAATTTTTTTTTATTTAATATTTTTACTAACAAATTTGGGTGTACTCATTTTTTTGGTAAGTTATTTTATTAAATTAGCTTCAGATTTGGCTTCAGTACTGACTATTCTAATGTACACTCACTGGCCACTTTATTAGGTACACCTTACTAGTACTGGGTTTGACCCCATTTTTGCCTTCAGAACTGCTTTAATCCTTCATGGTGTAGATTCAACAAGCTCCTGGAAATATTTTTCAGAGATTTTGCTCCATTTTAACTTGATAGCATCACACAGTTGCTGCAGATTTGTCAACTGCACATCCATGATGTGAATCTTCCGCTCCACCACATCCCAAAGGTGCTCTATTGGATTGAGCTCTGGTGGCTGTGAAGGCCATTTGAGTACAGTGAACTCATTGTCATGCTCAAGAAACCAGTCTGAGATGATTCACGCTTTAAAACATGGCACGTTATCCTGCTGGAAGTAGCCATCAGAAGATGGAGACACTGTGTTCATAAAGGGATGGAGTGGTCAGCAGCAATACTCAGGTAGGCTGGGGCGTTGACAGGATGCTCAATTGGTATTAATGAACCCAAAGTGTGCCAAGAAAACATCCTCCACACCATTACACCACCACCACCAGCCTGACCTCGGTTGTAACGAGTGCTTATTTGAGTTACTGTTGCCTTTCTATCAGCTGGAACCAGTCTGGCCATTCTCCTCTGACCTCTGGCATCAACAAGGCATTTGCTCCCACAGAACTGCCGCTCACTGGATATTTCCTCTTTATCGGACCATTCTCTGTAGATCCCTAGAGATGGTTGTGCGTGAAAATCCCAGTAGATCAGCAGTTTCTGAAATACTCAGACCAGCCCGTCTGGCAGCAACAACCATGCCACGTTTAAAGTCACTTAAATCCCATTTCTTCCCCATTCTGATGCTCACTTTGACCTGCAGCAGATCGTCTTGACCATGTCTACATTCCCTAAATGCATTGAGTTGCTGACATGCGATTGGCTGATGAGAAATTTGCGTTGTCAAACAGTTGAACAGGTGTACCTAATAAAGTGGCCGGGGAGTGTATGTACACTGTCCCTTTAATAGAGCAGTATTTACATTAAATTTGACATCAGTACACTTGCCGTTAAATTAATATGCAGAAATTCCAGGCGATGTCACTTCCTTCCCGACAGAGCAACGCAGTCCTACTTTTATTCTTTCAGGTATTTTGTTTTTTACTCTCTTGTTAAACTGGATACGCTGGCACCAGATCCCTCTCCTGTGACACGAAACACATCCACCCAGTAAAATTAAAACTCCATAACAAGCTTTTATGACACACGCCGCTGACCCGCTCCAATGTCAGCACCGTTAAAGCATGTGATACTTATTGCTTTTTATTCTGAACCCACGCCACATCACAACCTGGGGGAGGCTCTTTATGAAGTTCATTTGATGCATGGCTGCTCCATTATAGTGCTTCAGCTGCACCGAGCGCCTTTTTTACAGCGGTGAATTAAAAAGTATCCAGAGAATGTTTCTGATTGCCATTTAGATTCAGATCCAGTCTTGAACTCCATTCCTGGAGCCTTAAAGATGGCCTACTCTAACAATAGACTCAACTATTTTGAGTACAGAGCATCCCATGAAATTTAAAGAGCCCCTATTTTGCTTTATAAAAGATCATATTTGGTTTAAGGATTCTCCAACAACAGGCTAATATGCGTGCAAGGTCAAAAAGATTATAATCTGCATTTATGTTTACTTAATTATACCAGCGACTCCCTTATGTAGCATTCAGCGATTCATTTGCTCCCAAACCTCTCCTTAGTGCTAAGCTAATCTGCGCTGATTGGATCGATGATCCAATCTATTATGATTGGTTGACTGCCTTAAGCACAGGACAGACTGAATAGCCCACCACGGCTACAATATGAAGTAGCAGAAAGTATGTGAGAGCTCAATGCAGGAGCGCAATAAAGCAATGCAGTTAAACACCAGCATATACTCTACTCTTAACCCAAACCCAAAGTGAAAACGCCACATATCGATGGATCGATGATCCAGTCTATTATGATTGGTTGACTGCCTTCAGCACGGGACAGACAGAAATGCCCACCATGGCTACAGTATGAAGTAGCAGAAAGTATGTGAGAGCCCAATGCAGGAGCGCAATAAAGCAATGCAGTTAAACACCAGCATATACTCTACTCTTAACCCAAACCCCAAGTGAAAACGCCACATATTCACATATACGTGAAAACGTATTAATCCACACAGTGGCAAAAGTTGAACTATTTCGAAAATGTGAGGAACAGCTGATGGTGGCCATAGCAAAGGCAAACAACAGAGGATCACCAGTTCAGAAGCGCATTTATATCACTAAAGGAAGAAGCACACGTCACGTTTTTAAGTGTGGTTTATTTATAAACTGATTTCAAGAGGAGCACGTGCATAGATCACCACGGCTGGCACCTCGTTAGCTCCGTAATCATGCCCTGTCAGATGATTACAGAAGCATTATAAATAACTAGAGTTTTTAATTCCAGCTATCTTCATCTCGAAGCTGTCGCCCCTTCCACCTCTGGTTGGATGGTGGAGGGGTATTGCTGACGAAAGTGAAGAGCAGGGTTAGGGGATGGGTTTTGTCGGAGACGAAAGTGAAGAGGGTTAGGGAGTCGCAGTCAGATTTCAGAGGTGCCGGATCTGGCGTGTTCCAATTAAGCCCTGCTAAAACCCATAATAGGGGCTCGTTAAATAACGTTTTTTAGATGTAAGTATCAATCTGTTAGTTTTAAGGATCTATATAAGCTAGTGTGCTCAGGGCCGGAGCAAGCTGAACTGCCGCTCTAGGCAGAGGACGATCACGCCGCCCTCAACCCCAATGTGAAAACGAAAGTGACCGGTTATGAAAATGAAGTGAGGTGTCGCGGACCTTTATTCTGCCGCCCTATGCGCGGATATAACTGAGGACGTGCGGCTGCTGAGGGAGGGAGGGAGGTGTCGCGGATGACTGCCTCTCTATTCTGCCACCCTATTCGCGGATATAACTGAGGACGCGCGGGTGCTGATAAGGTGTCGTCTATGCGCGAATATATCTGAGGACACGGGTGGTGAGGGAGGTGTCGCGGACATAACTAAGGACACAGGTGCTGAGGGAGGTGTCGCGGATGCCGTCCTCTCTATACTGCCGCCCTAGGCGGCCACCTAGGTCGCCTCTATGGACACGCCGGCCCTGGGTGTGCTCCAAAATTTTTGTTTAGAAGATATAAACCTGATATAAACATGTAAAAGCTTGCAGTTTGTCACTTCCGCCAATATCAAGGATGTCAAACTCAATTCCTAGAGGGCCGCAGCCCTGCACAGTTTAGTTCCAACCCTAGTGCCCCATTCACACGGGGCGTCAGCTTTAACACTTCCCATTCTCTTTGAGGTATTGTTGAACTGCATTGTGGAAGCGTCAGCCAATCAGATTGCTGTATGCAAATACACCAGCTCATACAGTATTGCTGACTAATTTTATTGGCTGACGTTGCAATGATGATCAAGTCAGCCCTAACTTCAGACACGCCCTCTGTCAAGCATTGACCCTGAAGCCCCGTGTGAATGGGGTGTAATTAAACACACCTGATCAAACTAATAAGCCCTTCAGGCTTGTTTGAAACCTACAGGTAAGGGTGTTGGAGCAGGGTTGGAACTAAACTGTACAGGGCTGCGGCCCTCCAGGAATTGAGTTTGACACCCCTGGTCTAAATGGATCATTTCTTTGGCATCACCTCATACTTCAGTTACTCATCAAATCTTCAGACCAGTCGAATGCTCTCAGTTTAAGAACGACTCAAGAAGAACGTTCCTGAGCTTCACTTCTTTTATTTTGCTGAATAACATACACAGCTCGATCTACAGTGCATTCACAGAAATGAAATCAAGCGGGAGAAGGAAAGATGCATCCCGCATATGTTTTCCACTGACAATAGAATTTCTGCTGACTTGAGAAATGTTCAGGATGTGCACACTGTCATGTTCTGTTACCTCCCGAAAATCTGACTGTTGTTCTGCGCTATAATTCTGACCGTCAGACATTTCATATAAAACCACATTTTGGGAAGTAATTCACCCGAGCTGCTCTCATATCCAATCAGAATGGAGTGTGAAAATGAGAGAGTAAGGGAGAGGAGGTCCTGGGTCGATGTATATTTGAGTAAAAACAACATCTCTGAGCACTCCTTTGAGAAGCAAAAAATATGCACCTTTAACTATAGACATACAATGACTAGACAACTGAGACAAAAAATTAGGTAATTTTATCAGCATTGTTTGAATTAAAGCTACTTTTGAATTACGGTACACCTGTCCAACTGCTGCTTAACACAAATTTCTAATCAGCCAATCACATGGCAGCAACTTAATGCATTTAGGCATGTAGACATGGTCAAGACAATCTGCTGCAGTTCAAAGCGAGCATCAGAATGGGGAAGAAAGGGGATTTGAGTGACGTGGCATGGTTGTTAGAGCCAGACTGGTCTGAGTATTTCAGAAACTGCTGATCTACTGGGGTTTTCATGCAAAACCATGTCCAGAGTTTACAGCGAATGGTCTGAAAAAGAGGAAATATCCAGTGAGCGGCAGTTCTGTGGGTGCAAATGCCTTGTTGATGCTAGAGGTCAGAGGAGAATGGCCAGACTGGTTCCAGCTGATAGAAAGGCAACAGTAACTCCAATAAGCACTCGTTACAACCGAGCTCTGCAGAAGAGCATCTCTGAACACACAACACGTCCAACCTTGAGGCGGATGGGCTACAGCAGCAGAAGAGCACACCGGGTGCCGCTCCTGTCAGCTAAGAACAGGAAACTGAGGCTACAATTCACACAGGCTCACCAAAACTGGACAATAGAAGATTGGAGAAACGTTGTTGCTCTGATGAGTCTCCATTTCTGCTGACACATTCAGATGCTCGGGTCAGAATTTGCCCTCAACATCATGAAAGCATGGATCCATCCTGCCTTGTATCAGCGGTTCAGGCTGGTGGTGGTGTAATGGTGTTTGGGATGACTTTCGAATTTGGCATCCTACTGCACAACACGACATATTTGCTATTGCAACCGGTCTTTTTTTGCAACCAGTATGCGCGGTTGAACCTGTGTGACATTCCTCTATAATCAACATTAATTTTTGTTTATAACATCAATATCTTCTCAATATCCCTCAGTTACACGCATAATACTGTTTCTGTAACCACAGAAACAACAACTGCGCAGATTCTCAAGACGATGACAGATTTTTGACATGCTCTTTGAGACCCGCAGCAGCTTTTTCTCATCTTCTCGCAGGTCTACACATGTGCTGCTTCACAAAAGTCAGACTTGGACATCTCCACTGCAATTATAAAGCTCCAGTTTATGAATGTGAGGGCAGGCCAGTCCAAATAAAGCACGGGACGGACTCCGTGATGCATGCGCCTCTGCCGATGGGATTGTTGAATATAACTCAGTCCATGACAGGGGACAGAACCGCTGTTTATTTGCATTCTGGACACAATGGTGCACGGCAGCGTAATTGTGTGGATCCACTCAGAGGTGGTCTGAGATTGAGCCGTGTGGTGATATTTTGCTGTTTACCGTGGTAAATAAGCCGTTCCTGTGCATGGATCTCAAAGTACAGGCCTGCGTGTCTGTTTCACAATAACACTCGGCTTGACCCGAGTCTGCTGATAGCGTGAGAATGGCAGATATAAGTGAGGAAGGGCCACAGATACTCAGAATATTACCTGTTGTTCTGAGGTTGTTTGTGTGTGGGAGTGTTTCTTTGTGCTGGTTCTGGTGATTTATAAGGACTTTTTTTTATTCACTACTTTTTTAAGGTAAATGGTTGTAAATATCTGGAACTAGAACTATCAGTGATTTAGGGTGGAGCTATCAGTCATTTAGGGCAGGGCTATCAGACATTTAGGGTGGAGCTATTAGACATTTAGGGCAGGGCTATCAGTCATTTAGGGCGGGGCTATCAGACATTTAGGGTGGAGCTATCAGTCATTTAGGGCGGAGCTATCAGTCATTTAGGGTGGAGCTTTCAGACATTCAGGACAGGGCTATCAGACATTTAGGGTGGAGCTATTAGACATTCAGGGCAGGGCTATCAGTCATTTAGGGCAGGGCTATCAGTCATTTAGGGTGGAGCTATCAGTCATTTAGGGCAGGGCTATCAGACATTTAGGGTGGAGCTATCAGACATTCAGGGCAGGGCTATCAGTCATTTAGGGCGGGGCTATTAGACATTCAGGGCAGGGCTATCAGTCATTTAGGGCGGGGCTATCAGACATTTAGGGTGGAGCTATCAGTCATTTAGGGCGGAGCTATCAGTCATTTAGGGTGGAGCTATCAGACATTTAGGGCAGGGCTATCAGACATTTAGGGCAGGGCTATCAGTCATTTAGGGCGGGGCTATCAGACATTTAGGGTGGAGCTATCAGTCGTTTAGGGCAGAGCTATCAGTCATTTAGGGTGGAGCTATCAGACATTTAGGGCAGGGCTATCAGACATTTAGGGCAGGGCTATCAGACATTAAGGGTGGAGCTATTAGACATTCAGGGCAGGGCTATCAGTCATTTAGGGCGGGGCTATCAGACATTTAGGGCAGGGCCATCAGACATTCAGGGCAGGGCTATCAGACATTCAGGGCAGGGCTATCAGACATTTAGGACGGAGCTATTGGTTATTTAGCAATCAGTCATTTAGAATGGAACTGTTTGCCGTTTAGGGCAGTGCTATCAGTGCTTTCGGGTGGAGCTGTCTGTCATTTAGGATGAAACTATCAGTCATTTAAGGCAGGGCTATCAGACATATAGGGCGGAGCTATTAGACATTTAGGTCGGAGCTATTGGTTATTTAGCTATCATACCTTTAGGGTGGAGCTATCAATCATTTAGGGTGGAGCTATAAGTCATTTAGGGTGGAGCTATCAGTCATTTAGGGTGGAGCTATGAGTCATTTAGGGTGGAGCTTTTAGTCATTTAGGGTGGAGCTATCTGTCATTTAGGGCAGGGCTATCATACATTTAGAGCAGGGCTATCAGATATTTAGGGTGGAGCTATCAGTCAATTTATTTGCCAAATTTTCTGCATTATAGTAAGTGTTAATTTGTTCACTCAATTTATTTATTTTCCTTCTGCTTAGTAATTTTATTTATTAGTGTTGCCACAGTGGAATGAACCGCCAACTTATCCAGCATATATTTTACACAGCGGATGCCCTTCCAGCTGCAAATCCTCTCATCATGGCAAAGATAAAAGAAATCAGTGATTAGAAATGAGTTATTAAAACTGTTATGTTAAGAAATCTTCTCTCCGTTAAACAGAAATTGGCGGAAATAAAAATAAACAGGGGGGGCTAATAATTCTGACTTCAACTGTATATGCATGCAGTAACTCAGACTTATTACAGGTGTTATTAGATGACAAATCTGACATATTACCAGTGAGAGAAAGAGCTTTAAACAGCAAACCCGAGCCTCCCTCCAGGACCCCACATTCTCCCCCTGATGTCAAAGCAAACAGCAGATCCCATGGACGGGGTCCCGAACAAGCACAACTGGACGCAGTAATGAGAGCGTTCGGATAGAGAAGGGTAAACTAGCGGAGGGATGCAGACAGACGCTCTTTAAACGACTCTCTGGTTGGTTTCAGGCGCCAGGACACACAGCAGCTCCATACACTCCGCTTCCTACAGATCTTTCCCAGGGAAAAGCAACGAGACTGGAGCAGGAAGAGCTCCCAAAACACATCCAAGACGGAAATGAATATTTAAAAGTGGAGGAGAGGTGTGGCGGCGGGGTGAGAAAACAGTCAGAGGTGAAAACTCAGGATCTGAAAGAGAAACATTCCCCACGTACACTCTATCTGTCAATTACTGCAGGGATATCAATCTTTTAGGGCGGAGTTATTAGTTATTTAGGGCGGAGCTATCAGTCATTTAAGGCGGAGCTATCAGTCATTTAGGGTGGAACTATCAGTCATTTAGGGTGGAGCTATCAGTCATTTAATGCGGAGCTATCAGTCATTTAGGGTGGAACTATCAGTCATTTAGGGTGGAGCTATCAGTCATTTAGGGTGGAGCTATCAGTCATTTAAGGCGGAGCTATCAGTCATTTAGGGTGGAACTATCAGTCATTTAGGGTGGAGCTATTAGTTATTTGGGGCGGAGCTATCAGTCATTTAAGGCGGAGCTATCAGTCATTTATGGTGGAGATATCAGTTATTTATGGTGGAGATATCAGTTATTTATGGTGGAGCTATCAGTCATTTAGGGTGGAGCTATCGGTCATTTAGGGTGGAGCTATCAGTCATTTAGGGTGGAGCTATCAGTCATTTAGGGTGGAGCTATCAGTCATTTAGGGTGGAACTATCAGTCATTTAGGGTGGAGCTATTAGTTATTTGGGGCGGAGCTATCAGTCATTTAAGGCGGAGCTATCAGTCATTTATGGTGGAGATATCAGTTATTTATGGTGGAGATATCAGTTATTTATGGCGGAGCTATCAGTCATTTAGGGTGGAGCTATCGGTCATTTAGGGTGGAGCTATCAGTCATTTAGGGTGGAGCTATCAGTCATTTAGGGTGGAGCTATCAGTCATTTAGGGTGGAACTATCAGTCATTTAGGGTGGAGCTATTAGTTATTTGGGGCGGAGCTATCAGTCATTTAAGGCGGACCTATCAGTCATTTAGGGTGGAACTATCAGTCATTTATGGTGGAGATATCAATTATTTATGGTGGAGATATCAGTTATTTATGGCGGAGCTATCAGTCATTTAGGGTGGAGCTATCGGTCATTTAGGGTGGAGCTATCAGTCATTTAGGGTGGAGCTATCAGTCATTTAGGGTGGAGCTATCAGTCATTTAGGGTGGAACTATCAGTCATTTAGGGTGGAGCTATTAGTTATTTGGGGCGGAGCTATCAGTCATTTAAGGCGGACCTATCAGTCATTTAGGGTGGAGCTATCGGTCATTTATGGTGGAGATATCAATTATTTATGGTGGAGATATCAGTTATTTATGGCGGAGCTATCAGTCATTTAGGGTGGAACTATCAGTCATTTAGGGTGGAGCTATTAGTTATTTGGGGCGGAGCTATCAGTCATTTAAGGCGGACCTATCAGTCATTTAGGGTGGAGCTATCAGTCATTTAGGGTGGAGCTATCAGTCATTTAGGTCAGAGCTATCAGTGTTTTATTGCGGAGCTATATAGCATTAAGGACGGGACTATCAGTCAGTTAGGACAGGGCCATCGGTTATTTGGGGCAGGGATATCAGTAATTTGGTGCATGGCTATCAGTCATTTAGGGTTAAGCTATCAGTTATTTAGGGTGGAGCTATTAGTCATATAGGGCCATGATATCAGTCATTTTGAGTGGAGCTATCTAGCTTTGTGTTTTTCTGCTCTTTAACCATTTTGTTAGCAATGCCCATCTTACAATTGTCCAATCAGAGCTGTGATTAAAAACCTAATGCTATTGGCTGTTTTTGTTTAAGGGGAGGAGCTACTCTATGCCCCGCCCTCTCTTCATGTTTCAGTTGAGATTACGTCATACATCAAATAAAAAGTGCACATTTCAGAGCACTTCACGGGACCTTTAAGCCCACCCCTGCGCTCAATCATTTCGTGGGCTGCAGGACAAAACGGGAAGAACGAAGGAATCTTTGGGCTGATAACTTCCACATGTCTGCACGGTTTTTGAATCAAAAAAGCTGCTCTTGTCCTCAAACCCCGATGAAAGCAGCAGAGGAGAAATAAAAACCGTGGCCGTGTTTGATGTGCGGGCGAGCACCTGCGAGCGGGGACCGTTGACCAGTCTCTTCCTTTTCCATGTCATTAGAGAAGCTGCTCTTCCCTTCATGCGGCCATCTGTGCGTCCATTTATTGAACTCTACCTGTGCTGCATGACCCTGTTTCCTCTCCAACATGCCATTAAATGCTCTTTATCTCTTCCTACGCCCTAACTCCATGACCCAGATGAGACTTAAGCATGGAAGTTTGTGAATGCAAACACTTGTGGATAATGTCTTTGTGTTACTTGCTACATTTGCATACACTCAAATAATCATTTTATAATCTGGATAATGTTCATTATTGAATTTAATTTAATAGAGCGAGTAAATGCACTGCCCTAAAACAAAGTAAATTAGCTATAAAAATGAAGTGAACTTAACAGTTGCAAGGTACAATGGGTTTACTCACTTTTTAAAGTATAATCCACATCACTGTCAAGGCACTGAGTTTACTCAGGAAGACTGGGTTATAGATGGGTTGCCATAACAAAACCCAAAATAAAACCCAATGTTGGATTCAAAAATGGACAAATTCATTTAATTACACTATTTAAAGTTGCCATGAAATGGAAGTTAGCCCTGCCCTGAATGACTGATAGCCCCACCCTAAATGACTGATAGCCCCGCCCTGAATGACTGATAGCCCCACCCTAAATGACTGATAATCCTGCCCTAAATGACTGATAGCCCCACCCTAAATGACTAATAGCCCCGCCCTAAATGACTGATAGCCCGCCCTAAAAAACTGATAGCTCCACCCTAAATGACTGATAGCTTCGCAGTAAATGACTGATAGCCTCGACCTAAATGAAAGATAACCACGCCCTAAATGAGCGATAGCTCCGTCCTGCCCTAAATGACTAATAGCCTCACTCTAAATGACTGATAGCTCCGCCCTAAATGACTGGTTGGCCTGCCCCAAATCACTGATAGCTCCACCCTAAAAGATTGATAGCCTCGCCCTAAATGAAAGATAACCACGCCCTAAATGAGTGATAGCTCCATCTTAGTCCTGCCCTAAATGACTGATAGCCCCTCCCTAAATGAATGATAGCCCCACCCTAAATGACTTTAGCCTCGCCCTAAATGACTGATAACTCCGCCCTAAATGACTGATAGCTCTGCCCTAAATAACTTATAACTCCGCTCTAAATAACTGATAGCCCCACCCTAAATGACTGATAGCCTCGCCCTAAATGACTGATAGCCTCGCCCTAAATGACTGATAGCTCCGCCCTAAATGACTGATAACTCCGCCCTAAATGACTGATAGCTCTGCCCTAAATGACTGATAGCCTCGCCCTAAATGACTGATAACTCCGCCCTAAATGACTGATATCCTCGCTCTAAATGACAGATATCCTCGCTCTAAATGACAGATAGCTCCGCCCTAAATCACTGATAGCCCCATCCTAAACATATTCCATGTGACCAGAACTGAAGCCGTTTTTCCTCAAAACCGAGTGTTGTCCACTGATGAAACACTGGACACTGATGAGGGAAAACCTGCACAATCAGAGTGTTTGTGATGAAGATGAGCTTGTTTCTTCGTGCAAATTAGATTTGAGGATTTAAATTAAATTTAAAAAAAAATTATTTTAGAGGTTTAGTGAATTTTGTCGACCCAAAAGACGAACGTTGTATACAGAATTGTAAGCCTATAGCAGGGTTAATAAGCGGCTGTGGTGGGCCAGAAAGCGCAGCTGATGGGATAAGTGACAGGAAGCATGTAGGGCCGGTGTTTGTGTTTCCGTGCATGTGTGTATGTGTGTGTGTGTCGAAAGATTGATTTGATTAACGTCTGTGTTGACTGAACTTCCAATTTACACTGACGTATAAACAGGTCTCCAAACTGCAGCGTGGGTATCGCTTTACAAATAGCCCCGTGTGTTTATATATGGGTCAATGACAAATAAGGATGTGTCGAGTCGATGAGGGGGAGAAATCTTTATAAAAGCTGCTTGAAGAGCCATGTTTTTGCAATGTAATCTTCAGGTTTCATGCAGTATTGAAAATGTCTGTAGCATTTTCACCCACACTCGGTCATTTGACCACAACGTGTCAGGTGGTGTAACCAATATTTCCCTGCTTAGCCCACTTTAGACCCCTTCAGACATATTTTTTTCAATTGTCTACGGAACAAACCACTACTATCCAATGACGTGCCTCATTAACCAAGTCAAGCCTTTCAATGGGACTTTTTTGACAAAGTTTTGAACTAAATTGGCCAAATATCTAGTAAAATATTATGTACTTTCATCATGGAAAAGAATAACAGTTCATTTATTCATTTTCGTGTTGGCTTGGTCCCTTTATTAATCCGGGGTCGCCACAGCAGAATGAACCGCCAACTTATCCAGCAGGTTTTTACGTAGCGGATGCCCTTCCAGCTGCAACCCATCTCTGGGAAACATCCACACACACACTACAGAATTCACCTGTACCGCATGTCTTTGGACTGTGAGGGATACCGGAGCACCCGGAGGAAACCCACGTGAACTCAGGGAGAACATGCAAACTCCACACAGAAACACCAACTCAGCCGAGGTTCGAACCAGCGACCTTCTTGCTGTGAGGCGACAGCACTACCTACTGCGCCACTGCCTCGCCTTACTCATACACATTAAATCCAAAACAATATTATATTCTGTTTTCTCTTTGGATGCATTTTAAAATGTATTATATTTCTGAGACATGGCATGAAAACGTACCCCCATATACATTTCTGGAGATCGCGAGTGATGAACCCAGATGTACTGTATGTAGAGCTGCATTTTGTCTGTAAAACGAGTTCTCTGGGGTGGTATCATGCGTTTCTTTTGTGGCTTACCAGTTGACCGCTTACTTCCGTATGGACAGCTTTTCCGCTGTTGTCAGTTTGTCCAGTGGCTTGCTCCGTACATTGGTGGACTTATGACGCAAAGTGGAGTTGACCATGACTACAAGGTTCCAGATGGGCGAATGACGGTTTCAGAAAGCAGTTAAGACAAAAACAGAAGCCAAAAAAATATCATAAACAAGTAAATAGTAGGGTGAGAGTGTGGTAAAATCTGAAAACATGGTAAAAATCAAGCGAGGGCTTTTCTTTTTCTAGATTGCTTTCGAAAACACTATCGGTTGGGTTTAGAGAAGGGGTGGGCAGATCAATCAGTGCTTTTGAAAACACTATCGGTTGGGTTTAGGGAAGCGGGTGGGTGGTTAATCAGTGCTTTCGAAAACACTATCGGCTGGGTTTAGAGAAAGGCTGGTTGGGTCAATCTGTGCTTTTGAAAACACTATCGGTTGGGTTTAGAGAAGGGGTGGGCGGGTCAATCTGTGCTTTTGAAAACACTATCGGTTGGGTTTAGAGAAGGGGTGAGCGGGTCAATCTGTGCTTTTGAAAACACTATCGGTTGGGTTTAGAGAAGGGGTGAGCGGGTCAATCTGTGCTTTTGAAAACACTTTCGGTTGAGTTTAGGGAAGGGGTGGGCGGGTCAATTGGTGCATTCGAAAACACTATCAGTTGGGTTTAGGGAAGGGGTGGGCGGGTCTATTGGTGCTTTCAAAAACATTATCCGTTGGGTTTAGGGAAGGAGGAGGGTGGGTCAGTCAGTGGTTGATCAGTCAGTCAGTCAGTAGACAGCGGCCTCTAGTGGATTTATGCGATAACATCAGCTGCAAATGGCACTCGCGAGAGAAATTTGAGATCTTGAAAAGCGTACAAATCGGCCTCTGGTGGATTCGCGAAAACAAAAACTGCAAAAAAAAGTAGCTCCTGGGATGGATTTGGCCCTCTTGAGAAATGTATATAGGGGTACGGATCCATAATGAGCCTGGATTGGAGAAATGTGTTAAAAATGTTTGAATGAAATTGATTTGATTTAATCAACGCCCTACAACTTCTACAACAACAACGAGTGTCCTAAAACTGACCTCTAATGAAGGTGTTTATGAACATTTCTCCTTATGCTAAAACAAATCGCAGGAATTCGACCTCAGATTTATTTATAGCTTGACACTTTGCATTCAGTCCGTGTGCGTGTTCATGTGAGCTTCTCTAAATATGTACCATCTGTATAAATACCCGTGTATATGCATCCACTACACACAAATGTTTGCCTGTTTATAAAGAGCGTCCTTCGGGATTGGAAACTTAACCTTTATGTTTCGCTCTCGTTCTCTGTCCAAGCGTGTGGTCCGATGATAACTGTACTCGGTAACAGAAATAAGCGTGGACATCCATCTCCTTGAACAGCAGAGTGAAAAGAGATGAGTTACTGTAGATACAGTGGGTGCCAGTAAACATTCACTCAGGTTATGCTGCAGTCAATCACGCTGAATCTCAGCGCTGCTGACACGCTTATGAAACCAAAGACTTTGTGTTAAATCTCCTGTATGCGCTTTACAAGTTATCGCTCCCATTCACCATCTTCGCTTTTGAAATAAGCAATGATGCAGTCTGGGAAAAGGGTTGGATGATAGCTTAAATCACTCAGCTTGTGGTCAAGACTGGAGTTCAAACAGGAGAAGAGGAAAATCCCTGTTTTTATGCCAATAGTGAACCACAATGCATAGGAACATATCAGCGGCCAATCAGAACGCCTTAGCAACCGCATACATTAAATGTGAATCATGCAAACAAACAAGCTCTTTTATTACAGTCCAACGGATTATATCTCAGCATGTTGAACTCATTTAATGTTTCTTTGATGAAGGAAGGAGTTTAAAGCATTTATTTAAAACAGATATGATGGATTAAAAAGAATCTTTATCTCATTAAATGTTACTTTTGGAAAAATGTAATGCATCTTTGCTCAATTAAAATGTTTCAAAATGAACACTTCTGAACTGTGTTTTCAGGTTTATTATTCCTAATACCTAGGCCTAAACATGCTTTCACTCATTCTCCTTAGGCTTAGTCCCTTATTCAAAAGGGGTCGCCATAGCGGAATGAACCACCAACTATTTTAGCATATGTTTTATGCAGCAGTTGCCATTCCAGCTGCAACCCAACAATGGGAAACACCCATACACACTTACATTTACACACACACTCATACACTATGGCCAGTTTAGTTTATTCAATTACCTTATAGCGCATGTGTTTGGACTGTTGGGGAAACCGGAGCACCCAAAGGAAACCTACGCCAACACGTGGAGAGCATGCAAACTCCACACAGAAACGCCAACTGACCCAGCCGGGACTTAAACCTTCTTGCTGTGAGGTAACCACTGAGCCACCATATCGATCACAAAGAAGTCAGCTGTATTTGAGCCCATCATTGAGTCTATTTATGTACTCATGTAAATATGTATTAATTTAGTTATTATATTGATTTCAGAAATAATATTGAATAATATGCAAATGTTTGTACATCCCCAAATCTGAAACAGTTGGGACAATATGGAAAACTGAAATAAAAAAAAGAAAGAAGTGATTTGCAGACAATAAACAAACATTATTTAATGTGTTCCTCGTGATTTTTATTGTGTTTAATTTTTTAATTCTAGTTCTTGCAACACATTTCAAAAAAAGCTATAACAGTAAAGCATTTACCACTTTGTAATGTTGCCATTTATTTTCACAATACCTAAAAGATGACTGATAGCTCCACCCTAAATGACTGATAGCTCCATCCTAAATGACTGATAGCCCCACCCTAAATGACTGATAGCCCCACCCTAAATGACTGATAGCTCCACCCTAAATGACTGATAGCCCCACCCTAAATGACTGATAGCTCCACCCTAAATGACTGATTGCCCCACCCTAAATGACAGATAGCTCCACCCTAAATGACTGATAGCTCCATCCTAAATGACTGATAGCCCCACCCTAAATGACTGATAGCTCCACCCTAAATGACTGATAGCCCCACCTTAAATGACTGATAGCCCCACCCTAAATGACTGATAGCTCCACCCTAAATGACTGATAGCCCCACCCTAAATGACTGATAGCTCCACCCTAAAGGACGGATAGCCCCACCCTAAATGAATGATAGCCCCACCCTAAATGACTGATAGCACCACCTTGAATGATTGAAAGCTCCGCCCTAAATGACTGATAGCCCCGCTCTAAATGACTGATAGCCCCACCCTAAACGACTGATAGCCCCGCCCTAAATGATTGAAAGCTCTGCCCAAAATGACTGATAGCCCCGCCCTAAATGACTGATAAATGACTGCCCTAAATGACTGATAGCACCGCCCTAAATGACTGATAGCACCGCCCTAAATGACTGATAGCGCCGCCCTAAATGACTGATAGCCCCGCCCTAAATGACTGATAGGCCTGGCCTAAATGACTGATGGACCCTTCATAAATGACTGATAGCCCCACCCTAAATGACTGATAGCCCCACCCTAAATGACTGATAGCACTACCCTAAAGGACTGATTGCTCCGCCCTAAATGACTGATAGCCCCACCCTAAATGACTGATAGGCCTGGCCTAAATGACTGATAGACCCTTCATAAATGACTGATAGCCCCTCCCTAAATGACTGATAGCTCCGCCCTAAATGAGTATAGGTAAATAAATAAGCACATCATGTAATAAACTGCCAGCACGTTTTCTGTTATTTTTGTTATTATTTCATATATGCTGACTTATTTCTCTCTATGTATCGTATACATTATATTATTTTGAACATGCTAAAATGTCAATAAAAGTCGCTTTGTTAAAATGTAGAGTTGAACGTTCAACATCAAAAGTCCACAGAGCAGAGATCAGCATCCCATAATGAAATTCGCCACCATAAATAAACCAACAACACATAAACTGTTAAACAGCATATATTTTTTACAGAGTAGTGTGAAAAGCTCCTTAATGAAGTATGTTCGGATGACGGCAGCTGTTCTTTCAGAAAGACCCTTTTTCTCAGCACTTCATTCTCACTCCCCGAGTGTGTGAAAAACATTAGCGATTAACTCTCGGATTTGGTTTATTTAAAAGATGAATTCTTTCCCTGGGACCCAAAGTCTTCTCCGCCCGGCTTCTGCTTGACATCTCCATAAAGCAAAGCACATGGGGGGAAAAACGACCTGAGATAGAGTAACAGTAAAATCCTCCAACTCGCCACATTTGTGGATTTACAGCCGTCCAGGGGAGACGCCGTAAAACAGCTCCTGTGCACCTGCCTCCCACACACACACATACACACACACACCTGATAGATGGTGCTCACAAACAGGTGGAAAGGCCTTTCCTGTCCAAAATCATTTCCAGACACACCCTGAAACCCGCAAGGAAACAAGCCAACACAAACACTAAGATTGAATCCTCTCCTGTGCTGTTTTCACAAAAGAAGATGGATGGGATCAACACACGTCGCTTTTCCCAGCGCCTTTGATATTCGAACGCACTTTGCGACCTTTGACCCTTTGAGTCCAAGCTCCTCCACAAGACCTATGGCTTTCTGAGGTCCGCAGCAGATAAATCGCCGAAATCCTAAAACTGATGGCAGCTGAATAGATCTCTCGAGGAGAGCGCATGAATAATGTGCTGACAAAAAAAAAAACGGCAGCCTCCCCCATGACAGAAATCATTGTTGGATCCGTTTTCAATTTGCGCAATGTGCAGAATAAATCACACGCTGAAGCAGATCTGACGCATGCTTTAACCCTCTTGTTGACTTACGGGTCAACAATGACCCGCGGACCATTTCAACAGCAGAAACGCCAAACATTCATTCATCCATTTATATTCCTTCGGCTTAGTCTCTATTATAGAGTTCACCACAGTGGAATGAACCGACAACTATTCATGCAAATGTTTTGCCCTTTCAGCCACAACACAGTACTGGGAAACACCCATACACACTCATTCACACTCATATACAGTCAATTTAAGTTTTTTCAATAGAGTGGAGGAACTATGACGTCAATTTGTATACAAAAACCATAGACTGTAAAATATA
>NC_141038.1:52250000-52320000 GCF_052040795.2 Danio rerio
ATTTTACACTACAAATACAGCTTATAGCTTTTATTTATACTAGGCTTGCTATGTTAGTGCAGGTGGTATTATGAGAGGGGCCAACTCATTGAGCATGTAAGTGCAAAATAAGTTATTTCTTGCTTGTTTTATAACGACTGTAAAGTACATTTTAATTAAATGATTAAGACATTAACGAATTCTGGCAACATTACGGATTATTCTTGCATTTGGCCGCAAAGTTAGCATGGGGTTTATTTTGAATTTGACAGGAAACGTTATGGTCTTCAGCAGTAAAACATGTGGGTGTCTGATGTTTAGGATAGTCTAATATATTATATAATTACTTGGTGAATAAGCACACAGTGCCAGTTATGTAGCAGTGAAAACAAACGTGTGTTGATGTTTCCTACATTTCATCTCCTCTGAAAAGTTTAAAACAACAAACGAAAAGAGAGCAAGCACTTATAAAACCATTTAATACACTAGTTTGGGAGATAAAATGATATGAGGAGTAAACTAGCAGACACGTCACACAAATTAAATAATAGCATAATATTTGGACATGTGGTGACAGTAAAAATAAATGTAAAAAATTTAAATAAATAATAAAAATAAATAAATAAATTAATTAATTAATTAAAATAAAAAAACAAATATATAAGTAAATAAATAATATAATATAATAAATAAATAAAATATTAAATAAATAAATAAATAAATAAATAAACAAACAAACAAACAAATAAATAAAAAATAAGTGAATAAATAAATAAATAAGTGAATAAGTGAATAAGTGAATAAATGAATAAGTGAATAAATAAATAAATAAATAAATAAATAAATAAATAAATAAATAAATAAATAAATAAATAAATAAATGAATAAATGTAAGGGTTCATGCTGAAAGTCCGGTCTGATGTTTAGGATAGGCCAATATATTAACAGGCCCGTAGCCAGGAGGGGTTCGGGTGGTTCAAAAAAACTTTCCCCCCTTCTGACAAAGTCCAGATTTTGGCCTCTATATGAGCTCATTTGTCCTATTTTTGAGAGTAAGCCATCATAAATTGTGAAAATAACCAATAGAAGAAGGTTTTAAGAAGAATAACCAATAAAAGAAGGCTTTTTTATTTAAATGGACAAGTTGTGACTGCGGAGATGAGCTTGCTAGCTTGTTATTTGCATATAGGCTACAGTTTTTAATTTAAAACATTAACAACAGATTGACATTTTTTATTGTTTGTTTGTTTTTATGATGGATGATAATAAATTAGCATTTAGAAAATGATTACATTGATTACATTCTGACTACATTCTTACAGTCTGATTACATTATATATAAACTGTAAAAACTCAAAGTTTAAACGCACATTTTTAGATGTAAATCTTTGTAAACAAAAAAAAATAGTATGATAAACACTTTGACAAAAATGTAGGAAGTATTTTTGTTGCATTAAAACGTGCCATAATGATAACCATCCAACAAGCCAATGCAGCAAAAGTGTTCAAAACGTCACTAAAATGTATTTAAACGTCGAATAACTGCAAATAGATCCAAAAAAGAACCACCCCTTTTAATAGGCTGTCTGTTTAATTACTTGATAAATAAGTACACAGTGCCAGTTATCACAGTATTGCCATTTATAAAAGTTCCAGTTCCTGCTATTTGTGGTAAGGTTTGACGCCATTTATAAAATATGACATATCTGACTGAAAAGAAAAGTGTCTAATTTCCTATATTCACACGATATCTAACCAAGACTGAATAGTTATACAATATATATCCATTTACAATATAATATATTTGTTTATTTTCATGTGTAACACACGTCATAAACCATCCAACGTGACAGCTGTTTGGCAAAGTTCAAATGTCGACTGATTCGTTGAATGTCTATGGTGATTCACTATGTGCTCTAGTCACGATGAACCACCAATGCGTTTATAAAAACGAAAATATGAAATTAAAACTAAACACAAAAGCAAGCTTTATATTTTTATCTCGCGCACTTCCTCGGCAACAAACGCTTGAGGTGAAGCGCTGAAAGTGCGGCAGCTGAATCCTCCGGCGGGTTTCCAACCCGGGCTGATGACGTATCTCTGAGCAGTCAACAGACACACACACGGTCGGTCCGGACTGGAGCGACACCGGGGCCAATATTTCGCTCTTTTTCTGCTGTCTGCGCGATTTTGCGGTCTGTTAAACATCATTTATGCGAAGCGACCGGAGTAGAGTGTGTACACGGAGCACACGAGGCCGTTTGTTGTGGTTTTTGTGGACGAGAGCGCGCTCCGGAGTGTGACGCCTGTTTTTATTTGTGTTCACTGCGACACGGAAAGTGACAGTGCAGGATTCCTCGTCTTGACAGCTTAAACACACGACTGGAGTTATAAACATGCTGTTGCACTTTAAACCATTGTCTTAAAGAGTCAGTTTTAGTACTTTATCCGTCTTGGTGTCGGAGAGCAGGCCAGTGGAGAAAGCCTGATCCTCGTCATCTTCATAATCTTCATCATCCAACGCTTTGTTTATAGTGCAATATTTGCGATTTGAATGCTTATACTAGTGTTTAGCTTGATCTTGGAGGCGAGGAGAGTAGCAGTATTGATGGTGGACTTTAAGTACACGGTGTTTGCTGATAATGTCAACAGTATGTGCATGTGACACTCTTTTAATGTGTTCAGCTTGAAGCTAAAAGATGTTGAGCAGAGCACAGGCTTGGAGACAGATGCTAAAGTAAACTTAGAATAGAGTCATTTGCCTGATGTTACCCTTACAAACCAATAATACAAAAAAGGAATGAATGAAGTGAGCTTTATGTCTTAGCTCTGAGTATTTATACTTATGATGTGAGGGTTTTTTTTGCACTAGCTTAGGAGATATTGGTTTGAGAGGTTTGCATCGCAGGTGGTTCAATTGTTTTTTTTTTTAGTACTTGACAGGTTGTGGCGTTCTCTAGTTTACTGGAAATGAGAAAATGAATTGCGAGGATCAAGCTGTAGATTTGTGCAAAGCTATAGATTTGTGCAATGTCTCTGACAACACTATATCACACCCCACGCCCGCGGAGGAGATCCTTCCACGGGATGGCCTCCAGCTGATGGATGGAGACCAGGAGGAACAGGACGCCGCCGTCCTGACTAGATTAAAAGACGTCCATTTGAAGGATGATGCACTGCATACTAAAAACAATGGATCCATTGCAGTGTCCGCTGACCCTGTTAATGGTTCTGCTGGAGACCTGCAGCAGAGCACAGTTGAGGAGCCGCCGGTGACCAAGTGCTCTGTTGGAGATGTGGGTGATGATGGTGAGATGGATATCGGTGTGGATTTAAGTCTGGATGAAAATGGTGTTTTGGAGTTTGAACCAACTGCCCAGACTCAATCTGAGGAAAGTGCCTCTAGCTGTGAAAACTCTCTAATATCAGACACTGTCATAGAACTGCATTCGCAGGAACCTTTGGAGGAACACAGTGTTGATGTGCCCTCAGAAACAGTCCCAGCAGCTGCCACGCCGGTGGTAGAAGAAGCTGGGATTAAACATGGGTCAAAAAGGGTGACCTTTCCATCAGATGAGGACATCGTATCGGGTGCGGTTGAGCCGAAGGACCCTTGGAGACATGGTAAGTGGAGCTTTACAGATCTTGCAAACTCAGGTAAAGCTTATTTTATATTCGCACATTCAGACTTCCTGGTAATCTTTGGCAATTCTAAATAGGGAAATCATATTTGCTGCCAATGACTATCAAAGTACATCGTTGTTAATCAATTAAATAGTGCTAATGTTGTTTTGAAGTCATGCAATTTCAGACCGAATAGTCAAAGTAAATAATATAGAGACCATGTCACAAGTTCTCACTGTTCAAAAATGAAGAGATTTGGGAATATAACACTAACTTTACCACAGTGTCTTGCTAGGGATGAGCAATTTGACAAAAATCTTGTATCCCGATATAAATCATCTCATATTCTGATACATCATGATATAGTACCTTTTCTGTAAATTTAATTGATTAATAGTTTATTTACACTAGGCATGGGACGATACCAGCTTTCAAGGCTTACCGCGGTTTGAAAAAAATGAAGGTTTTAAAACAGTCAAAATTTTTTCTGCAATATCGTTCCTATATGAAGAAATAAAATGTCATATCACAATATAAACTAAATAGCTGATAATGATGCATATTACGATATGTGTCTGCTTTTTGTTGGCTGTATGTGGGCGGAGTAATACACAAAGGGTAAAGAGGCTGTAGGAGTTCTGATATTGCAGAATATCGCACGGCTATCAGCCAATCAGATTTGAGAACCAGACAGAATTGTTGTATAAATCATGATATAGTACCTTTTCTGTAAATTTAATTGATTAATAGTTTATTTACACTATGCATGGGACGAGACCCGTTTTCAAGGGATAGCGCGGTTTTAAAACAGTCAAAATTTTCTGCAATACCGTTCCTAGGGTATATGAAGAAAGAAAATGTCATATCACAATATAAACTACATTTCTGATAATGATGCATATCACGATATAGTGCCTTTTTCTGTTAATTTAACGGGCTCTATGCACAGCTAGAGTTTTAGGGCGAACGATAAAACTTCTGGTTAAAGCTTAATGTGACTATTTCAGTTTACAAGGTTGTTTTTTTACAGCATCGATGTTGTAATGTAATTACAATGCATTTAGTTAAATAGACTAAGTAGCATTTATTTAGTTTGTTCAAACCATTGTAACCACTAGTGCCGTCAGTACCAACAGGCTAGTGCGGAAATTCCCAATAGTGTCTGGATGCAGCCTTTATGATGCAAGCTGAGATTGCATCACTCAGCGATGCAGTCTCAGACACAATGCACTCAATGGAGTGAGTGATGTCACTGTGATGCGTAGGGTTAGGGCTGGGGTTAGGCGAGTGCATTAAAAAGCATTGGATGCAGCTCAGATTGCACTGCACCAGGTCTGCATCCAGACCCCTCCCGAAATTCCATTGAAAATACTGGGGTAAAATAAACTGTCATATTTTAAAGACATGGCAAGGGAAACTGGAATTTAATGCAGTGGTTCTAGTGCGATCTGAGACCCAGTTCATATCAGATATCTAACAGGCAGTGAGGATCGCTGATTTGTAAAGAAAACAGATCTTAAACATGACAATTTTGTAATGGAAATACAGTTCACCGGAAGCCCTCGTGCTGCCTGGCTGAGAATTAAAAGTCTGTGTGCATATAGCTTATTGATTAATAGTTTGTGTATCTGACTGGCTCAATAAAGAATTGACTCTTTCACTGGCATTTTCCCACGATTTGTTTAAGTGCAACGTTCAAACCAACATTAAACCCTGAGCTAAAACCTTTAGAGCGGTGGTCACCAAACTTATTCCTGAAGGTCTGGTGTCCTGCAGATTTTAGCTCCAACCCTAATCAAACACACCTGAACAAGCTAATCAAGGTGTTACTAGGTATACTTGAAGCAAGTTGGAGCTAAACCCTGCAGGGACACCGGCCCTCTTGGACCAAGGTTGGTGACCCCTGCTTTAGACCGTTGCAGACCGTATTGCTGAGACGCTGTGACCATGTGTGATCTCCTTCCGTTTACATCCATTATAGTAATCAATTTAAAATAACACACTTCCTTTTTAAACAAAACACTTCCGAAACATAAATTAAATACTGCAGATATCAAAATATACATATAACAAAGAAGAGAGAAAAAATGCATATCAAATAAAATCAATATTAACATATAAATGTTTAAAAACTTTTCACCTTTAGGTGAGTTAGGATCATCACATGTGTTTCTGTTCTGCTTAATAGCAGAACAATGAGAGAGATATGTGTTGAGAAATCGTTATAACTCTTCTTGAAAGTCAAGTTTACACACAGTAAGATTATTCTGCCTCTGAATAAGCTCAGGTGATGGTGTCGAGGTTTTGGAAGTTTCTGATTGGCTAATTGACAACATGTTAATTTAATTGGAGGCACAACTGTAGACTAGTATTTAAGGAAAAGCTCAAACACACTGCTTCCTTGTGTGACAACATGGGAAAATCAACAAGCCAGAATCAACAACAAAGCCAGATTACCATTAGCTGAATGACACTGGGAAAAAGACTCATGTTTGGAGACATGTCCTGTGCTCTGATGGAGCTAAGATTGAACTGTTTGGCCATAATGAGCAGTGTTACATTTAGAGGACAAAGGGGAAAGCACACAAGCCTAGCAACACCATCTCAACTGTGAAGTATGGGGGCGGCAGCATCATGTTGTGGGGCTGTTTTGCTGCAGGAGGGACTGGTCCACTTCACAGCATAGATGGCATCATGAAGAAAGAACATTATGGAGAAATACTGAAGCAACATCTCAAGACATCAGCCAGGACATTAGAACTTGGCCACAAACGGCTCTTCCATACAGACCATGACCCTAAGCATACTGCCAAATTTGTTAAAATGTGCTTTACTGACAACAGAGTGAATGTTATGGAGTGGCCATCACAAAGCCCTGATATCAATCCTATAGAAAATGTGTGGGCGGAGTTGAAAAAGCTTGTGCGGGCAAGGCAGCTAACAAATCTGACTCAGTTACAGCAATTCTGTCAGGAGGAATGGGCCAAAATTCTTTCAAACTATTGTGAGAAGCTTGTGGAAGGAGACTCAAAACATTTGACCAAAGTTATACAGTTTAAAAGCAAAGCTAAAAAATGCCACGGAAATGTGTGTAAACTATTGACTGTCTAGAAATTAATAAACAATTCTCTAAAACAAAATTTAGCAAATGTAAATAATTTAGGTGATCCTAACGGACCTAAAATAGTAAACTTTTAATATGATTTACCATCAGACATTATTTTTTTTTAAATAGTTATGTTCCTTTTCTTAGAGTGTATGCAAACTTCTGGTTTCAACTGTATATTAATCACATGGAAAGGGCTGTTTGTGTTGTTATTTGAAAGTGCATCTTCAAAAATTTTGTCATTAATGTGATTTTTCTCACTTTTTAAAAAAATATAATTTCATGATATGTTTGATTTAGAATGTTGAGATGAAAAGTACATGTTAATGAAGTCTTAAAACAGGGTAAACAGTGTACTTTCACGCATGCCACTTTCTCCCCATGCTGTTAGACACGTTTCTATCTGGAGTAAAACGTTGAGCTCATTAAAATGATGAATATTATTACTGTAAACGATGTATTTTTACAATCACATGAAATAAATGGTCACACTTTACAATAAGGTTTATTAGTTAATGTTAATTAATGCATTACTAACATAAACAAACAATGAACAATGCATTTACTACTGTATTTGTTCATGTTATATTCATACTCATGGTGCATTAACTATTGTTAACAAGCATGGACTTGGATGTTAATAATGCATTAGTAAATGTTCAATTATGATTAATAAATGCTGTACATGTGTTGTTCATGATTAGTTCATGTTAGTAAATGCATTAACTAATGAACCTTATTGTAAAGTGTTACCAAATAAATGATAAAACATAACAAACTGCTTTTAATTTCATGCAAATGATATACAGTACTTAATATTTGAAGTGGATCAAAAATGTTTGGTGAGTTCAATAGGACTTCGATAACAGTCAGGTATCAAACTACTGCTCTATATAGTCATATTGCACATCCCTAGTTCTTGGAGCATCAAATATTGAGTTGAATCCCAAAAGGAGAGCTCATCTCCTGCGGTTTGCATTGTTGCTCCACTCTAAAAGGTTTGCGTAATTGTGCTCAAACTATTCGTTCCCCGCTGAGTTGAAGCCAAGGCTTTGAACGTGGCTTCTGTTACCTGTTACGCTCCGGCTTTTCCTGAAAGACTCCCGTGATCTGACTGACATTTGATCCGTAAGTCCTCAAGGGTCATTCAGCGGCTTTATAACAACTGCACAGATCTGTTATGATCCGTCTCAGCCTCAAACAGCTGTCTTGTTGCAGATATGGAGGAAAATCTTCCAGCCAGGCAGTGTTGCGTAAAGCGCGTTTTGAGATACCAGCATCTTGTAGGCCGAGTACCGGCTCATAGTGTAAACTCGGTGACCTCCTGTTGATTTGGTTGCTATATTTCAGTTGTATATGAGCCAGCAAAAATATAACAGCATGTTCTTTGCTTTCTAGGCCAAAGGTTTTGAGGTGTGTCTCTGTTTAGCCTGCAGGGAATCTCCTTTGTGCATGGTCAAGGTGTGTGTGGTGTTTGTGCCTGTGTCGAAGACTTGGTGGACTCTAAAATAACGTGACGCAATGAAGCCATCGAGACACAATAAGCTCAGTGTTTTGTCTGACAGCTGCTGTTTGTTTAGTTAGTTCTCTCACATCTCAGAGATGCTTGGAAAATTCATTGTTTATGAGGGATGTTTGTTATTGTAGAAAGTTTAGCCTATAGTCTTAATAATACTGTTTTGTAATCATCTTTAAAATTAATTCTACTCTGAGGATTTTGTTTTTATGTTATTGGAATCATTTATGACTCTGATCTTTTAGTAAAAGAAAGAAATGTCAGTAGCATGTCTTTAAAAGTCACAAAATGGGGATTCATTCTTTTAATTTCCTTTGGCTCAGTCCCATTATTCATCAGGGGTCACCACAGCGGAATGAACCGCCAACTTATCCAGCATATGTTTTACACAGCGGATGCCCTTCCAGCTGCTATCCAGCACTGGGAAACATCCATTTACACGCATACGGTCACTTTAGCTTATTCAATTCACCTATAGCGCAAAGAAGCGCATTTAAAAGGACTCTAGCCAGGACTCAAATCAGCGACTTTCTTGCTGTTAGGCAGCAGTGCTAACCACTGAGCCACCGTATCACCCCACATAGTGGTGATCATAAAGGTTATTTATTTAGGTCAAATATAAGACGTCTTAATTTAATAGAAACATACAAAGGTGATACATGTGGAAAAAATATTAATGGAAGTAAATAATAAAGCTTTAATGTTGCGAATAATTAGGACATTCATCAGCATAACAAAAATAATTATGTAAGAAATCATGTTTTAAATTATTACCAATTTTTAAAACTTTGTAAGAAAGTGTATATAAGTGTAAATATTTAAGTTCATTAAAGTATTTTGGGAGAAAACTGTGATCAATAAATATGTATTTTAAAGCTATTTTTGCTCTTAACTTGCCTGACAAGATTTTTTAGCTATATAAACTGTTCTTCACTTTTAAAATGTATGATAGTCATTATTGTTTTATTTTGATGCCCCAAAAAAAAATTTGTTTTTGATCTGCTTACACACATTTTAAACAGTTCAGTAAGTTTAAATATATATTAGTCTATTACAAACTAATTTGCAATAAACTGTAAAGATGGTTGGTTCCACACAATTTCTTCATGTTGTCAAAACACAAATTAAGTTAACCTAATTCTAGCCGATTTCTTCTGCTTGTGCACAAAACTTCTTGCACGCCCCCTCAAATACGTCGCTCAAGCTTAGCGCAAATGCAGATCTTCTTGTGCGCTCTCAAATAAACGCTGCTGAAGTGCGATTTATTGTGTTTTTGTCACAACTTTGTCTCCAACATTTAGTAGATTTGCAAGGAATATTTATGAATGTCTCTAATAGACATACAGAGTGATAATGCATCGTGAAGTAAAGTGAAACGGCTATACGTCGTGTTTGCTGGCATCACGCACCTGTCAGTCAGTCAGCACGTAACCTTAAAGGGTTAAACAAACAGCGCACAGCACTACTAAAGTTACAGAAAAGTTCGCTCTAATTCACTTACCTTTTAATACGTTTTGGTGCGATTATCACCTGCTATTAAAAAAAACACGACTATGTTTTAAATGAGAAGCTGTAATGTAGCTGTGGCGGGATCAATTTTGGTGTGGCGCCCCGCCATGGAAGAATGAATGTAGTAGAAACCATGAATTTAAGTAGATTGAACATTAACACAATAAATTTGCCCACCCAAAAACTAAAAAAATTGTGTTTATAACTTATTTTAAATTAGTCATTTTAAATAGTCTGTTTGGGTAGCCTACTGACCTAAAACATTTTGTAGATGCCTAATTTACTATCTTTGCTAAGTTTAAAAGATGTAATCTTATTAAAGTCGCATGGTATATTATAATAGAGCATGTGGTATAGTGATGCTTTTGTGAATTAAAGTAGACTGTTGTTTCAAGCAGTCTGTCTTGTGTTTACACTACATAATCCTCTCCTTAGACAGTGTGTGTATAGTTCAATGTATATTTTAAGGAATCCAGGTCCAGTGATCAAGGTATTTGTGGTAGCAGCCTAATGTTTAAGTGTCAGATTAGGAAGCACAAAGGTTGCTGGTTAATTTCCAGGTAATGTTGTCCCTGGAGCGTTCTAGTGATCCCAATCATGCTCTGCCAGCATTGTGCGTTTGATCAGGGCACAGAGCTCTATGTCCGTCCTTGAAAATGCTGCACTCCACTACAGCAGCTGAAGGAGAATTGCAATAATAACTAGAAAATAAGAATAGAGACCAAAACTCTGCCTGATATTGGGAAAAAATCTGATATTGCGATGTTTTTTTTATTTTCTGTGATTCAGTTTTGCGATTTACAAAAGTTTCACAAGATAGTTTGAATAGCAATAGGGCTGCACGATATATCGTTTCAGCATCGACATCGCAATGTGAGCATCGGCAATAGTCGCATCAAAGGATATGCAATGCTGAGTCTGAATTATAGTTGATCAGGAGCTGCAGAATTGTATTTAATTACTGTGTTTATATGGAATTTATAGGATTTATGCAAAAAATGCTAATTCTTGGGGGCTTAGGGGTTGTGAGAAAGGTGTGCGACTTATTTAAGGACCGGGAGGGAGACTTCCGGGAGATTATCACTCGTTTGTAGGCATTATGAGTCCCGCAAATGCATAGAGACTTCCGGGAGACTTGGAATGTCTGAATAATCACGTTTAACAACTATAGTGAGACGCGATCCAGCGGTATATCCTTGATCATTTGTCCGACAGGCACTGCTCTCTGTCATGGAGCTCAGAGGAGTGTGTGTGTGTGTCTGTCTGTGTGTGGCTGTGTGTGTGGTCACATGATGTGCGTTTTCAGCGGACGGAGGGCTGTTTAGAAATGCTAGGTAAAACACTGTGTGGATGTGGATCATTTTCATCTTATAATGGCATTTTAACACGAAGACATATTAGTGTAAACAGGGCCTGAGTGTGTATTTTTCGCGAGCGGGTTTGCGACGGGGGCGGGGCGGAGGATCGGCGATGCCAGCTCAGCATTGTGTTGTCTATTGGCCATCGGCGATGGACGATGTCATCGCCCAAGCCTAGTTTCTAGTCTAAGAATGTCATATTCAAAGCGAATACAAGTAGGGCTGCAACAACGAATTGATTAAATCTATTAAAATCGATTACCAAAAGTGTTGGCAACGAATTTAATAATCGATTTGTCATGTCGTGCAACGCGAAGACGTTTGATTATTAAAAAAAACTTTAGTTGAGAGCGGAGCGGAGTGACTGCACTCTGCCTCTCTTAAGCTCTGATACCAGCAGTGTTCTGTGCCTCATAGACAAGACGCAGCAGAAAGACGAGCAGAGACATACATGGCGAAGACAGAGAAATCTGTGCGACCCCAGACATCCAAGGTGCACTGAAAAAAGTGTTGCTTGCAGAACTGTTGCAAACAACTTATTTGTGTTGAATTTAAACAAACAAATTAAGTTTAATGATGTTCTACTTAATTTGTTTGTTTAAATTCAGCCCAAATAAATTGTTTACAACCACTTAACATGAAAAATTGAGTAAATCCAAGGAATCGTCTTTAAATATATTTTTTTCAGTGTGTGAATACACCCAGCTCTACAATATAGCAGTATTGATATGGCAATATTGACGTTATTCCTAAATATACAGACCCTAAGAATATTGATCAAGAATATTGTTCAGACCCTTTGCACGCGCAGAGATTGAAAGAATTGGAATTGTTTTATTAATTTAAAGTATTGTCAGCAATTTATGAAATGTTTTCATAAATGAGCATTAGGGTTAGGTCACTGCATGATATTGAAGAACATTTTGATGTGCAGTTGCAATCTTAGAAATCTTATAACCAGGATGAGCGTTTTTTTGCCAAGTCTCTTGTTGTGAAAGATGATCGAGGGGTGGAAGCTTTGAAATCACAGGTGTTGGCTGCTCTTATTTCACACTCACACATTGTTCTGCTGTTGTTTAGGTATGAGGAAGTAGTTCTAGTCACCTGCCTGTACTGTATGCTCTATAATTTCCTTATTTTTTTGAGGCTGAACTTCCCACTTTTGTAGCTTGCTTTCCTATACAGTTTCTTCTCAGCCATGGTTTGGGTCTGCAGTGTTCGTGACCTAATCAGAGAAACTGTGGATCTGATTAATAAGCGGGCTTTGTTGTTTAGTTGACGACTTATTAGTTTAACTATATAAAGTATATTTATTTAATCTAAAATAATTAGTTATAACTTTTTAAACTGGGTGGCTCAGTGGTTACCAGCACTGTCATCTCGGAGCAAACAGGTTGCTGCAGCCTCGGCTCGGTCAGTTGGCATTTATGTGTGGAGTTTGCCGGTTCTTCCTGTGTTAACGTAGGTTTCCTTCGGGGACTCCGGTTTCCCCCACAGTCCAAACACATGCACTATAGGGGAATTGATTAACTAAATTGGCCATAGTGTATGTATGTGTGTGTGTGTGTGTGTAAGGGTGTTTCCCAGTACTGCGTTGCAGCTGGAAGGGCATCCGCTGTGTAAAACGTATGGTGAAATTGTTGGCGGTTCATTCCGCTGTGGTGACCTCTGAAATAGAAATATATTTATAAATACATTTTTTCTCTCTCTTTTCCATTAAATATCTGTATTGTCATTCTATACAGATATTGTTATTTAGTGCAGAATTTTCAGCAAACTTTTTTTTTTTTTGCCAGACTGATCATTGATTTTCTGTTCAATGCATTCATTTATATAATCACACATTTTATTATAAATGAAAACAACATTGCTTCATTTATATATATATATATATATATATATATATATATATATATATATATATATATATATATATATATATATATATATATATTAGGGATGTAACGGTATTGTAAATACCGTCATACCGCAATATTAATTTTTTTCGATATTACCGTAGTCGCATGACTCGGTAAAACTATAGGTCTTCTGAGAAAATTTGCTCAGGCGAATGAAGCGAACGGGAGGTAGCGAAAACTACAATACCCATCAGCCCATGCTTGACCATCATCCCTTGCGGTCTGTTGTCGCTACAGATCCAGTAATGCGGAAATGGAGTGTGCTGCTAGAAGCGGGGATGAAAAGAGCTGGAAAGAGCTTTAGTTTGAAAACGCATAAGTTTTGCTATCCAGTAAAACTTACGGTTTCACGGCTGGAGAGGCCGTTTTCATTCTGAAACGCTGCAGCTCCGTCTCAGTGTGGATGATGGAAAACGGAGACATCTGAAAACGGAAGCGGGGCTGCAGACATTCGCCTCTCTGATTGGGGCTTTTCCTGAATATTAAGTAGCCTAACACACACAGTTCAGTCCTGCATTCTCTCCGTGTAAGTTCAGACTTCGCAAGTTTGATCAAGGCTGCAGTCTCTTCTTCTCAGTTTGATATGGAAAAGCAGATTATACCGAGGACACGGGTAAATCTTCAAAGGGAACAGTGTACTTTATAACTTCATTCACATCACCCTGGCTTCGTTGTTTCACTTTGTCAACAATAAAATGTAAACATGATTTAAGGAACTGCCTATTTTCATTTTAATATTAGCAACTTAGCAGACATGTTGAGGCGTCGTGCTGCATATATGAGCGTCATCTTCACTGTGTGGATATTTATAACAAAACGGAGCCGATAACAACTGCCTCCTTTCAATTTCAGTGAAAATACGAAACACAGCCTCTCTTTTGCTGAGTATTAGTTTTAATAATCGATAATGGCCATTTTAAAAGTATAACATACAATAAGTTTATACATTATAGGAAATAAAGGCAAGCGATCAGTCAATATACAGAATGTACGTGCTTACATTAATCATTAACTTATCTTTGTGCTCAGCCAAAACACGTTACCTGAGAACAAGTAATAGATTCCAATGACCAAAGTCAGGGAATATGTCGTTAGATAAAGACAACAAGATAAATGAAATATCCCGTTTAATAAATATAGTGAGATTAGATCCAGCGGGAGATGCTTGATGAGAAGTCCGACTAGCAGAGCTCTCATCTGGGTAGATGGGCTGAGTGTGATTAAATGTTGAATGTGATGAGTTTTCAACAATACTAAATTGAAACTTAATTTTTTTACATGGTTTAATATTTTTTTTGTTATTAAAATTGAAGTTCCTGTTTCAAAGCTTACAGATAGATGGCTAATTTGTATGTCATTGACACTTTTGGCACTTTTTTGGAGTATTTTCATAAGTTTTGTTTTTTCCTGTAAATGATTCAATAAATACCGTACCGTGACATTCATACCGAGGTATTACCGTACCGTGAAATTCTGATACCGTTACATCCCTAATATATATATATATATATATATATATATATATATATACATAATTTGTATTATAGTTGGTATTTTTTGTATTATAGTTTGTATTATTTTCATTGTGGCGAGATAGCAAAACATTAAGCTCACATTTTACGGGCAAAATGTATGCTGATGATTTTCTTATACACCAATTTGTGTTCTAGATTTGACTGTTTCTACACTATTCCGATGATTAATTATAAAACATTTATTATTTATATCTAGTCTGTCAAATACATGCCGTATTGAATTAATTTTTTTCATTTAATTTTATCTTATATGTTATTTTATATATTTATTTTGATTTAATTTAATCTATTTTAATTTATATCTTCCATTTTCACACATACAGTTGAAGTCCAAATTAATCGCCCTCCTGTGAATTTTAATTTCTTTTTAAAATATTTTCCAAATGGTGTTGAACAGATTCAGGAATTTTTCACAGTATTTCCTATAATATTTTCTTCTTCCGGAGGAAGTCTTATTTGTTTTATTACGGCTAGAATAAAAGCTGTTTTTAGTTTTTTTAAGGTCAATATTATTAGCCCCCTAAAGCAATATTAGTTTTGGATTGTCTCCAGAAGAAACCACTGTTATACAATGACTTGCCGAATTACCTTAACTTTACCCTAATAAGTGAAGCCTTTAAATGTCACTTTATGCTGAATACTAGTGTCTTGAAGAATGTCTAGTCTAATATTATGTGCTGTCATCATGGCAAAGATAAAATAAATCAGTTATAAATCATCTAAAAAAGATGCTCTTTCCGTTAAACAGAAATTGGGGGAAATATTCAAGAGGGTGAATAATTCTGACTTCAGCTGTATATAACACAAATTGCTCCTGTTGTTTTGTAGTCTTGTTTATAAGATGATATACCTCCTTTCCATCTAATCTTGCCCTCTGTGCCCCCTTTAAGGCTTTTTAGCGGCTCTGATGGTTTCATTCAGGTTGTTTTTGATGTGTTTAGCTGAAGGGAAAGGGCATGGCCGGCGTGGGTGTGTTTTTCTCTCTCTTAACACCCTCAGTGCCCCCCATGACCGTGGCACTGCTGTGTGAATGACTTTGAGCTCCGCTGGCATGAGGTGGTGTGAAGATCTATTTTGGAAGGTATCGCTCAGATGTGACTGACCCATGGCTTCCCTGACAGATACAGAGCAGCTCTACACTGTTTGCTATCGGGCCCCTGGAGGCCCCCAGTCCGGCTCTTGCATGATTACTTTTGTTTGTTTTTGCATTGCAACTAGACAAATGCTGAAATGTAATGATCAAATTTAGCATGATAATTATGTTACTATCCTATATAATATATATAATTATTTATAATTTGAACTTTAAAATGTTCAGATTGTTGTATTTGGTGTAATTGTTCATCGCAGCACCAAATGCTATGTTAATCTGGCTGAATTCTGTGAGTAATTCAATCATTTTCCTTCAGCTTAGTCCTTTATTTATCAGGGGTCGCCACAACGGAATGAACCGCCAACTATTCTGCCATTTTTTTTTTTTTTTTTTTTTAATGCAGCGGATGCCCTGAAAGCCACAACCCAACACTGGGAAACAACCACACACACTCATTCACACACACACACTCATACACTAGGAACAATTGAGTTGATTCAATTCACTTATAGAACATATGTTTGGACTGTGGGGGAAACCGGAGCACCCAGAGGAAACCCACGCCAACATGGGGAGAACATTCTAACTCCACACAGAAATTTCAACTGGCCCAGCTGGGACTCGAACCAGTGACCTTCTTGCTGTGAGTTGACAGTTCTGGTTACCACTGAGCCACTGTGAGTAGTTATAGGCTCCAATTTAACATCAGTTAATCTAACTAAAGTCCATGTAATGAAAACTACAAAAGCATTTATTTAGGGATGCACCGATCCCGTTCAATACCGCATATTTTTGCTGGATTGGGTATCGGCCAGCTGGTACAGACCAAAATCCAATCTTGAGCGTGCGCCATATTCTGTGTAATTCACAAGGCCATGAAGGCCAATTATAAGGCCCAGAAAGTAAGGCCTACTACTGTGTATCCCAAATGTTTTGAAGCCATTCTATAGTTTAAGGTGAAGTACAGATGAATATTCAAGTGGTTAACCAGTTAAACTCTGCGGATCTGTGACGTCTTCGACTTTCGCCTTCAGATTTAAAGGGCTAGCGTTGCACCAGACCCCCGTAAGTGGTGTCGTTTGAAAGTGTAGAATCTATATTTTATGCACATGTGCATCACTTTTGTTTTTGTTCTACTGTATAAAAGTTATTTACACTTAAATACACAGTATTTTGGATACCCGAGCTAGGTATTTTACATTGGTTCATTTTCATATTTTTCATATGACACATGTACAAGTTATAGCTCAAATGAAAGCTCTTGCCGGTGCTCATACAGTTCTAGCATTCCTTTTACTGAATTATATTCACATATCAAACAGTTGCTGAATGAATTGCGGTGTTTCCATGGCGCAGAAGTGAAAACAATACATTTATGATCAATAAGCAGCCCCAGATAGCACAGACAGCTGTCATCTCTTACCTTATGCTGTGCGCTTCAGGGCCATTCTCCTCTGTTTTTGAGCTGATGTGCATAAGTAATCCTTTTATATGTCTGACGTGCTCCAAACACAGTGAATTATGTTTGATCAAACAAAAAAATAGTGAAATATGAAAACAATGATCGCTCCCTGTGGCTTGTACAGCACCTCTCATCAGTTGGAATACAATAACTTTTGCATAGATTATGGTGGAGACATGTTTCTTTTTCCCTATGATTACAGACATGTGCAGGAACCACCAACATTAATTACAGCACGCTAGACCACACAGAACCTAAAAGGTACACTTTCAAATTTGAGTTTATAAAAAAAAAATACAAAAAGCGCCTCTTTTTTTAGATGTTTATTATGACACAGACAACATATACAGATATTTTAAACACTCTCAATAGTGTTTTATAAAAAATCAAAGGGTTTTCTTCAAAATGATACCAAATTTTTGCATTTACACCTCTGCATGTGGATTTGGGAAGCTTTTAAATTTGAGTAGGCAAAATCCAGGCGGAAATCCCAAAATAGCAGCAGTTTAACTGGTTAAATAACTTTATATAACTAACTATAATATGTATTTTTTTCTCACTGTTGTTGATTTTAATGCATTAATGTTTACTAATGAGACTTTATTGTAAAGTGTTACCCTCCTGTTGTACTTTTTTCATCCTTTTATTGCAATTCATTTAAAAAACCTTTATTTTCTCTGAACATGTACAATGAAGCAATACATTAAGTATTTATTTATTTATTTTTGCTTAGAATGCCTGTTTAAGCAATCATTTTTGTAGCTTTGTTCAGTATCAGAATTAACAAAATCAGAAATCAAGCGTGATGAGAATATTTGATACCAGCAAAAGCCTACCAGCAAATATACCATTTTGAAAGAATTGTAGGTGGGTGTGGGTGTTTATATTTTTATTTTTAAGCTTTACCCGTGTTATTGTGTAGATCTTTTTGTGCTTTTGTAATTTCAGAGCAACTAACAGACTAATCAGACTGGTTGGTTTGCTCGTTTTCAAACAAAGCAATGGTGGATGATTAAGCCAATGAATTAAAGCAGTTTTTCATTCTCCTCCTTTCGCCTTTTCTCGTTTGGTGTGTCTGTAACTTTACGCAATAGCAATGGTTTCAGAGATGCAAGAGGAATAGAAGATTACTTTTTTACGCCTTGTTGTTGTTGTTCTGTGAATTATTGGGAGGCTTACTGTACAGAGGAGATTGTAATTCATGACACAATCTCTTTCGGTCTGTGGTTCCTCGGCTTTAGGAACCATTTTTGCTGAATCTGAAACATTGAAGCTTTATTACAGTTTTAGGGCTTCTTCTTCTTGTTCATCTTCAGCCACTTTTTTTAAAAATTATAATTACAAAATAATTAAATAAAGTTCGTCATTGGTTTTCTGCTGCTTTTAAAAATGACTTTTAAAGGATGTTACGAAATTTTTCCGGAAAAGAGCATTCACACATCCTTTCCAAAATACCGGTAAATTCTGACATCATTAACCAGGAATGAGCTCTAAACGTTTGTGTTTGTAAACATTTGACTACATTACAAACTCAGTGGATGGATCAGTATTGTGAACAACTTCGATGAAAACATATAGAGAAACACTTTTGCATGTCGAGATGTACAGGATATGTGTTTGTGCTGGCGCTCACGGGCTGCCACACGACGCAGAGCTTAAAGTAGAGGTCTGCATTCCCGCGGAGCCGCGGGACCCGACCAGATTTCTGCGGCGCGAGAATAAATTTCCGAATAAAGCGCGGGAGCGGTCGGTAACAGGTTTAATTTGGGACAGGAGTGGGCCATCTAGCAATATCGCTCCCGACTCCCGAGCGAGCGAGCACGCGTATGTAACGTTATGTGTGTGACTGAAACAGCGCGATGCTGCTGTGTGTGTACGTGTGCGCGCGCAAATGAGAGGTGTGTGTGTACGTGTTTTTGTGACATATCAGGATACATATCTGCATAATGACATGGGTATGACACAGGTATTACAAAAAGGAGGTGAAATGTGAGGACATTGGTGACGTCCTCATTTCTCAAAAAGCTTATAAATCATACAGGATGAGTTTAATCAGAGAGTAAAGCTGGACACAGTCTCCAGTAGGGTTGTAACAATATACCGGTATGGCGGTTTACCACGATTTGAACGTGCACGATTATCATACCATGAACAATTGCATATCAACGGTTTTAACCCTTAAAGACCGAGACAGCCGCCCGCGGCTAAAAATAAGTATTGCTCTTAAATGTTTAATAACTTTTGATCCGCTGATCCGATTCATACAATTCAAAGATTGGCATAAAGAAGAGAATCTCAGCTTTCCAGTGATGTATCACATAACATTCGCGGACTTTCAGAGGCTCCGGAATCAGTGCGGTTACGTCATCAACATTTGACAACGCTGATTTGACAAAGAAACGCTCGTCACTGTGTCTCCGGACAAATCAGACATGATACATTGATGCATTGTCCCTCCTCCATGCCCAGATTGGTTCAAACTCGCTATATCACAACCAATAAGCATAGGTTTCGCTTTTGTTTGTGGACCAACACTGAGCTTTTTGAACAACACGGAATAGGAGATAGGCATACATTTATGCGCGGCTAAATAAAACGCAAAAAAAAAAAAGTTTTTCATGAAATAATTCTCATACTAAGTACTTTTGCATGCACAGCAGCACAGAAACATGACAAAACAGTGACACAGCAAAGACGAACTGCTGCTCTTGCTGTTTTCAAAAGACGCAAATGAAGGTGCAGCTGTTTGTCTGCATTGCAGACAACCATATCCAAATCCATATCCACAGACAACCATATCCATGCTGGCACATAAAACCTAAGGATGTTCCATATTGAATCTAGTTTCGTTATGTAACTATTTATAGTATAGTAAATATTTATATCTATTTTTTACTGAGGATTTGCACCATGTTTATTTGGACTTTATTTGGACTTTGACACATTATTTATTATTTTCTTATTTTTTTATTTGTTCTTTGTAAGTGGTGTTGTTTATAGTAACTAAAAATATATTATTTGGAAAAAGTCAAATTTGCTTCACTGTTCTATTATTTTGTAACATTTGTAACATACCGTATACCGCGAAACCGTCAAACCGTGGTATTGTTTTAGACGATTATCATACCGTAAAAAATTCATACCGTTACAACCCTAGTCTCCAGTGATGGTTGTGTTTAGGGGTGGGGTGGGCTGAGGCCAATATAATATATGGTTTGGACAGTATAAAATGAATGGAAACCTATGTAATGTCCCCACTTTTCACAAAAACAAACGTGTGTTTGTGCGTGTGCGCGAATGAGAGAGAGAGAGATACTGGACTCTGTATAGCTGGGTAGATTTCGATTTTGTTCCCCCCCTGCTCTTTAGCGGGATCGGGTGCAGCGGGTAAAACGGGACGGGTCGGGCAACGGGACAACAAATGCTGAATATAAGCGGGAGCGGTCAGGTTCGGGCTAAAACCTGGCGGGAGCGGGATTTAAAATTTAGTCCCGCACAGATCTCTAGCTTGAAGGTAAACAAACAACGGCTTACGATAAGTATTTTATCAGTATTATTTACACAGTCGGCATTAAAAATGAATCATTAGAAATGTTATCTGACTGACATCTAGCAGCTAAATGTGTCCGGAAATATATTCACAGGCTTTTATTCTTATAACAGCGCGGACGTGAATGCGTCTGAGGGTTCTGATTGGCTAAAGTAGACGTCTCACGTTAGCACGTTCCAGACGTGAACGCGCTCTTTCCGGCAATCTTCCATCTGCGTTCACACAGCGCAGCATTCCGAAAAAGTACTAGTAATGTTACAATTGCTCTTTGCGGAAAATAGCTGAACGAATTTACTGTTTTTTTCTAAAAGGGCCTGTTCACACATACACACCTTTCCGGAAAATTGGCTAATGACACTGAAATCCCCTGTCAGAAGAGTTTAGGGGCTGGCAATGGGCTTTTAAAGTGTCTGCTATAATGATGATGTTGTTATTGATCTGTTTATAAAGAAGAATATGGCCACTGTGTAAATCCGCAGTATAGTTATGATCTTATTGCCACATTATGTCGTCATGATAACATGATATATGCCTTCAGTGATTTCCTGAAGATAAATACTAAAAAATAGCACAACTGGAATACCTACAGCAGTCGCCATTGCCTGATCTCACATGAAGCAAGAGATTGATTTGACATATGATGACGTGTACAGGTGCTGTAGTGCTGTCCCATTTCTTAGGGGTAAATATTGAAGCCCTTCCCCTTCACACTCGGTTTTAGGGACAAAGGGAAAGGGGTACAATAGTAGAACTGGGATTGGGCCTTATTGTCTGCACTTCTTCTTTTAGACTATTGCTACTGCTATTGCTATTGACTGTATCATGCGCTCTCCAAAAACACAAACCAAAACATGTTTTGAGAGTTCAAAAGCATTGACTGTTTGGAAGTATTGACTGCTTGCTATTAGAAAGTGAATAACACTGATTATCCTAAATGCAAGACATGCTGTATTTAGGGCCTTTAAACTAGCATCGTTAGATATATGTCCATCTATTGCATGATAAGTCGATATATTGATTATTATGACAGGCGTAACAGTGTCAAGAGACGAGCATGCATGAGATAAGTGAAGAAACCAACAATTAGAACACACATTAGCGACCATATGAAGAAACACTTATTAGCAAAGCTAACCTATGTGGCACGTTCATATTTTGAGCTTAAAGCAATTGAAGCTGGTGATGTCTGGGCTTGTTTGATGGTAAAGGAGGACAGTGTTTCTCAAGTGTGAGCGTTTCTGTCTGTACCCGGAGGGGCTTGATTCTGTCTGCCGAAAGCTCCTCGTGTTAATTGCCAACATTTAGCTTTTGTTTACATATCATCCTTATCAAACGGCAGTGCAGAGTTTAAGCTGTCATTATCTTAGCTCTGAGGAAGACCAGGACTTGCTGTGCTTTACAGTCTGACGTTTGAGCAATCGCACGCCACCGACAATGTTTAAACTGAGATCTAATTATCATTCTGCCTGAAACACTCTTATAAACTTGCATAATCTGGTGTGTTTATTTCTCTTATGCAGGGTTGGATGATATTAGTGGAAAAATTATATAGCAATATATATTTTTTATAAATACAGTTTCACCAGATGACTCTAACAGCTCTATTTAAAAGATTTCATAATTTGAGACTGATTGGTATGTAGGACAGAGCATCTGCATGAAATATAATGTATGAATTGCAACCATAGATATGTGAAAAGACCAAAGTTATAAATGAAATGAACAGTGTTTTTTTTTTGGAGTTGTACACGATTCAGGCACAGACCTTGAATAATACAATGTAAAATTTTACTGGATTTACATAAAAATTATTAAATACAAATAAACTTTGTTAAAGCTACAAACTAAATATTTTATTTCTTATGTCTGAATTCTTCAAATTCTCTAGTATTGCTTTACAGCTTATCTGAAAACACAAGCAAAAAAAACACTTGACATTCTAATGTGCAGCCCTAAAATGCATGAAGGGAATACAAACATTTTTTTTCTGTATATGTCTAAATATTTTATCACACCTAGTGTTTTTTGGGTGATAGGCCATTTTTAAATGGTTTACTATCGGCAATGAGTGTTTTCAGCGTCCAAGTTTCTAACCATCTGCTGCGCCTCGCTTTTTTGGCGGAGCGTTCTGGGTCTGCAATTGAAAATAGTCAACTCTGTGTGGAAAAATCGCCTGACGTCATGCGCTCCAGCACAAAGACCATTAATACAGTGGTTGCCTAGCAACATAAAAAGCACAAAGCACTGCTCTTTCTTAAGTCAACAAATAGGCAGTGCAGTGTGCTTCGCATGTTTAGAACTGAAAAGAGTGTTAGGTGTGATTGCCCCCTAATCCTTTTCAGAGGTTTTTAAGGGCTCTCTCAACATGCAGGCCCGATTTTTTTAAATAACTTGTAATATTTTACATAGACTTTAGTCACAGACTATACATTACATAGACATAGTTGTGTTAAAAAAATCACATAGATGTTGTTAGTCTTTAGTTACTTTAAATGCTGGTATAATAGAGTCATACAATAGGTCAAAATGCTGGGTTATTTTTACTCAACATTGGGTCAATAATAAACAAACCCTACCATTGGTTAAAAGTGTAATTAAATTTAAATTTAATTGTAATAAAAGCTTGTCAATATTTAACCCAACATTGGGTTAAAACTAGGGCTGCAAGATACTGGAAAAATGGCATTGCAATATTTTATATATATATATTAATTCATATATTTTCTTTTTGGCTTAGTCCCTTTATTAATCTGCGGTCGCCACAGCAGAATGACCACCAACTTATCCAGCATATGTTTTACGCAGCTGCAGCGGATGCCCTTCCAGCTGCAACCCATCTCTGGGAAACATCCATACACACTCATTCACACTCATTCACTACAGACAATTTAGCCTACTCAATTCACCTGTACCGCATGTCTTTGGACTGTGGGGGAAACCTGAGCACCCAGAGGAAACATGCAAACTCCACACAGAAATGGCAACTGACCCAGCCGAGGCGCGAACCAGCGACCTTCTTGCTGTGAGGCGACAGCACTACCTACTGCGCCACCGTGTCGCCCCATATATATATATATATATATATATATAGCGATTATAAATATTTTAACAAGATGACTATTTGGAAAGAATTCAGAATTTTACATTGATTGGGATCAACTTTTGAGAGGGCATCTGCATAAAATGTACAAAATTAAAAAAAGATATATACAAAATACAAAAAACAGATGAAAGCAAAATAAATAGAGCTTTATTGTTTTCAGTGGAGTCTAACAGTATTGACGTACAGAAATTAAATAAGCAAATATATAATAACATGGTATAGTCTTTATCGTATACATAATTAAACACAATTCATCTTTATTAAGTGGCAAACTGAATAATTTCTTGTGTCCAAATGGTTTAAATCCACTTGAAATTGCTTGGCATCAGATGTGACTATTGCAGATTTCCACATTTCAATATTGATGCTGAAATGATATATTGTGCAGCGCTAGTTAAACAGCCTTTTAAACAGTGTAA
The DNA here is from genome assembly GCF_052040795.2 of Danio rerio. Lineage (NCBI taxonomy): Eukaryota > Metazoa > Chordata > Actinopteri > Cypriniformes > Danionidae > Danio > Danio rerio. Next base: position 52,274,174 of record NC_141038.1, read on the forward strand.
GTAGATTTTTTGCATTTAATAATTGAGATTTTTTAGAATTAGTTGCATTTGGTATTGAAATTGGTTGACCTGGATTGAAATGGCCTCTAGTCTTGTTGCTTTACACAATCCTAAACATCCATTGTGTTCAGTTAATATGTAAGGCTTCAGGGCAGGCAAGCGGACTCTTCCTCTTCCTGGGAATTTCAGGCATGCATTTCACAGGAGCGTGGCACAGTTCATTTACACCAGCAATTGATATTCTGTGGAAGTGTTAACCTCTAGCTTCAGGACATGCTTTTCTGTGCTGTCGTCAAGACAAACCCGAGAATGACCTTCTGGGTTTTTTTGTAAATGTGCTGATCCTCTTCAGCAGTGCTGTTTGTTCATATCTTCCTCATGATCAACACACCTGTTCAGACAGAAAACTGGGCAGGAGTGTATTCAGAAAAGCTTTACAGTTTACAGGCTCTTCCAGTTCACTGTTTGCTTCTCTGACATCAGCCGTACACTTGCAAGTATGTGCAAGTATGCATTTGAAAGAATCGGATGGTGCGGTGGGGGGTTGGATAAATATATATGCAAAGAATTTAAAGCCGCAGTGCTCACTTTGTTTTTGTGAGCGAGTGCATCATGAATACACTCTCCAAATCTAAATGCCGGCATGAAATTAATGTTCAACCAAGATTATTTGTGTATATATATATATATATATATATATATATATATATATATATATATTTTTTTTTTTTTTTTTTTTTTAAAGATTGTACCCCTTCCTCCCACACACACACACATACACACACACCACCACCACCACCGTCTCAGCAGGGTGTTTTCACAGCTCTAGTTTGAAAAGAGCAGGAAAGTGGGTGTGTCCAGCTCTGTTTAGGTGGGAGTGGCGAAAGAGGGAAGGGTTTGCATAAAAATGGGAGTTTCAGTTTGAGCTCCAGAAGTCGATATACCGCCCAACTCTAGTAGGTCCTATATGTGTCCTTTACATATATTTAAGTTAATATGGAAAGTAAGGGTGTCACGATTTCGATTTTAAATCAAAATCGATCAAAATTTATACTTAATTTCGATTATCGAATCAAAAAATAGAAACGTCGATGCTGCCACGCCCCCATGTCACGTCAGCTTGCCAAGCGGGAAAAACAGGCTTGTTGAAGTGCAGACACAGGAGACCCGTCGACAGAGCTTAAACCCTCTCCTCTTTCAATGAAGTCGTCGGTGTGGAAACATTTGGGATTTCCAGCGAGTTACGTTGACAACGTTCGTGTTGTCGACAAAAAAAAAAAGCACAGTTTGCAAGCTCTGCTATGTACGTATTAGGGTTCGTCCGATAGACAACACCGGCATCGCAATCCTCCGCCCGCCCCCGTTGCAAATTCGCTCGCTACACTGTCTTTGTTATTAAATGGCATTTTAGAACGACAACGATTTGACATCCACAGTGGCGTATAGCATTTCTGAGCAGCCCTCCTTCCTCTCTACTGCTGAAAACGCACAATACATGACCACACACACTCAGACACAGATGCACACACAGCCATGCACTCGAGACAGCAGGTCCAGGCAGTCAGAGGACTGCTTCAATCTTTCACTCACTTGTACTTAGTCATTTTAGCGAACACCTCAGATACTGTTGGCTGGTTCCTGTTGGTTGTGCGTCTTTTTTACCGACGCCATTATAACGACACAGATCACTGCCTATTCACGAGTCCTGCAGAAACAGTGATTGACAGGTGGTAATTATGTGTGTATCTTGCCTTTATTCATTTACTGTATGATTTGTTCATGGGGAAAACAAAGACCATGCAGGTCAGGTAGTTTAAACGGTAGGCTACGAATAATTAATTGGTTATTAATTAATTAATTATTCATAATCGAAAATCGAATCGTGCCTTTAGAATCTAAAATGTAATCGAATCGAGAATTTGGAGGATTGTGACACCCTTATTCTTTAGTCATTGCAGTGGTTGTTCAACATTCTTAAAGCACTCTAAAAAGCATAATTATTTTGAAGTGCTTATGATAACCGTGTCATACATGTTCATTATCATCATATGTTGCATTATTGATGATTTGCAGCCTTAACATGCTTTTGCTTAATTAAAGCTAAATTAAATGACGATCATTATTGTTGTTGATTTACCGCTGGTTAACTTGAGAGTGAGTTGTCTAAATGATGCATTATTTTTCATTTTGAGTGAAATTTCCCAGTAAACGCTCGTGTTTCTGCATGTTTCGCTAGCTCTGTGCACTGCAGCGCCTCTCTCTGTGTATTGATCTAGGAGTAATGAGTTTTAATCTGAAGGAGCAGTCTTTAATTTGGTCGTCTAGCCAGCTCAGCAGCACACTTCAGTAAGTGTTCTCCAGCAGCAGGGCTTTTGGACGGATGCCATTCAGAGGAATGCAGACCACAGGTTTCCCCTAAAGACTGCTGATGGACAGATGCTCATTGATTAACCCACTCTCATCACGCCATAATCTACATATGCAGTAGGTGTGCTGTTAGGATAGGGGATCCTCTGGTGCTTCAGGGATCTGCTGACACCATCACAGAGGATTCCAATGGTTTCCACTGCAGTTGACATTAAAGCGCAGGTGAGGCGGAAGTTGCTGTGACTTATTTCGGTATGTTGATGTACTTCCTGCTGAAATAGAATATTAATTAGGGGGTGGGGCTTTCGTTGAGCTCAGTCTCTCTGTCGTTCTATCTATCTATCTATCTATCTATCTATCTATCTATCTATCTATCTATCTATCTATCTATCTATCTATCTGTCTATCTGTCTATCTGTCTATCTATCTATCTATCTATCTATCTATCTATCTATCTATCTATCTATCTATTCATTCATCCACCCTCTCTATCCATCCATTCATTCATCCTCTCCATTCATCCATTCTTCCACCCTCTCCATTCATCTATCAATCCATCCATCCATCCATCAATCCATTCATTTATTCATTCATCCATTCTCCATCCATTCTCACATCATCCATCCATCTATCCTTATATTTTTTCATTAATTTGTTCATCCATCCATTCATTCTTTCATTCATCTTCTTACATCATCTGTCCATCTATGAATTCATGTATCCTTTCATTCATTCATCCATCCATTCATCTTTCACCCTCTCCATCCATTCATACATCCATCCATCCATTCATTCAATTCAGCCATCCTCTCTATCTATCCATCCACCCACCATCGCTATGTATTCATTCATCCACCCTCTTTATTCATCCATTCATCCACCCTCTCCATCCATCCATACATCCATCCATCCATCCATCCATCCAATCATTTATCCTCTCCATTCATCTATCAATCCATCCATCCATAGTCATTCATCCTCTCCATCCATCCATCCATCCATCCATCCATTCATTGATTCATTCATCCACCATCTCCATCTGTCCATCCATCCGTCCATCCATCCATTCATTCATCCTCTCCCTTCATCTATCAATCCATCCATCTATCCATCCATCCATCCATCCATCCATTTATTCATTCATCCATTCTCTCCATCCATTCTCACATCATCCATCCATCTATCCTTATATTTTTCATTAATTCGTTCATCCATCCATCCATCCATCCATTCATTCATCTTCTTACATCATCCGTCCATCTATCAATTCATGTATCCTTTCATTCATCCATCCATTCATCTTTCACCCTCTCCATCCATTCATCCATCCATCCATCCATCCAATCATTTATCCTCTCCATTCATCTATCAATCCATTCATCCATCCATCCATTCATTTATTCATTCATCCACCATCTCCATCTGTCCATCCATCCGTCCATCCATCTATCCATTCATTCATCCTCTCCCTTCATCTATCAATCCATCCATCCATCCATCTGTCCATTCATTCATCCTCTCCCTTCATCTATCAATCCATTCATCTATCCATCCATCCATCCATCCATTTATTCATTCATCCATTCTCTCCATCCATTCTCACATCATCCATCCATCTATTCTTATATTTTTTCATTAATTCGTTCATCCATCCATCCATCCATTCATTCATCTTCTTATATCATCCGTCCATCTATCAATTCATGTATCCTTTCATTCATCCATCCATTCATCTTTCACCCTCTCCATCCATCCATCCGTCCATCATTCTATCTCTGTCGTTCTATCTTTCAGTCAGTTGTTCTGTCTATCTATCTATCTATCTATCTATCTATCTATCTATCTATCTATCTATCTATCTATCTATCTATCTATCTATCTATCTATCTATCTATCTGTCTGTCTGTCTGTCTGTCTCTGTCTGTCTGTCTGTCTGTCTGTCTGTCTGTCTGTCTGTCATTCTATTTTACAATCTGTCTGTTCTATCCATCTGTCTGTTATCTATCTGTCAATCTATCTGTCTTACTGTCCGTTCATCCATCCATTAAAACTTTATGAATTAAAGCAAACAGTTTATATTCAGTTTAACCCTTACAGCACCCAGGCAAATTAGAAACTTTTACTCTATTAAAGTTAAACTTCGCATTGAACTGTGATTCCTGGACGAATTTCTAAAGCGATGAATAAACAAAAACTGAACTCTAACTGAACTGATCATGCAATGAGACTTTCGCGGATTTCCAATGCTGAAACGATATAATGTGTACACAGACACACACACACACACACACACACACACACACACACACACACACACACACCCACAATCACGTTTCTTTCAGGTTATAAAAGCTATCCAGATGGTCTATCCAAATAGCTGTGCATATTTGGTAAAAAGGCGAAGGCTGTGCTCTGAAATCGTGTCTGCTTCTCTCTTTTTTGAAGACACGTAATGACACGGAGTGAATGATTTCATCTAATACTCAAAGCCCATCTTTCCAGTCTTTCATTTGTGACGTTACTGAAAGAATCTGCTGTTATAGTCAACATGTGAAAAGAAGTGGCAATTGGAAATCGTAAGCAGGGTTTGGGAAGTTTTTGTCTTTCTGAGAATGTTTACCCACATGCAGATTCTGCAATCTCTCTCTCTCTCTCTCTCTCTCTCTCTCTCTCCCTCTCCAAAATAATGCTTTTCCAAGGACATGCTGTACACAGAGTACATGGAGGACGTTCAGTGCCCACTCTCACACAGCCTCCATGTCCATAAAAGACACGCACGTAAAGTGGAAATGGAAACGGCCAGCAGCTTTTAAGCCATTGAAACTTTTTTGTTAGTTGTTCGATGTTCAGTCAAAGTCAGAATGAGATGTTTTTTTCTTTAATATTTCCCAAATGATGTCGAACAGATTCAGCAATTTTCCACAGTATGTCTGATAATATTTTTTCTTCTGGAGAAAGTCTTATTTGTTTTATTTTGGCTAGAATAAAAGCAGTTTTTAATTGTTTTAAAGCCATTTTAAGGTCAATATTATTAGCCCCCTTAAGCAATATTAGTTTTTGATTGTCTCCAGAACAAACCACTGTTATACAATAACTTGCCTAATTACCTTAACTTTACCCTAATTTCCTAGTTAAGCCTTTAAATGTCACTTTAAGCTGTATAGAAGTGTCTAAGAATATTTAGTCTAATATTATGTGCTGCCATCATAGCAAATATAAAAGAAATCAGTTATTAGAGATGAGTTATTAAAACTATTATGATTAGAAATGTGTTCGTTTTGATAGACAGAAATTGAGAAATTTACAGGGGGCAATAATTCAGGAGGGATTATAATTCTGACTTATTTTCTGCTGTATTTGTAGGACAGTGGGATGCAGAAAACTGTTTAAATAAAATGTTTGAATGCATATTTTATTGTTTTGAATAATTTAATAAATATTGATATATTAAAGTTGTGTTAAATTTATTAGACATGCTTTATGTTCACTCAAATTGAATTAAAATGGATTTCAGGCACCCTTAAAATCACATTTATTTATTTAAGAAAATTTTGAATTGTTAATAATTTAATGTTTTAAGTTAATTAGCCATTTAATATTATAATTTTTTTATTATTATCATTCATTCATTCATTTTCTTTCAGTTTAGTCTCTTTATTAATCTGGGGTTGCCACAGCGGAATGAACCGCCAACTTATTCAGCACATGTTTTATGCAGCGGATGGCCTTCCAGCTGCAACCCATCACTGGGAAATGTGTTTGGACTTGTGGGGGAAACCGGAGCATCCGGAGGAAACCCACGCCAACACTAGGAGAACATGCAAACTCCACACAAAAATGCCAACAGACCCAGCCGGGTCTTAAACCAGCGACCTTCTTGCTGTGAGGCGATTGTGTAACCCACTGCGCCACCATGCTAACCCCTATTATTATTAATATCATTATTATTAATTCATTTATTTTTCCTTCAGTTTAGTCTCTTTAATCAGGGGTCGCCACAGCGGAACGAACCGTTAACTTACCCTGCATATGTTTTACACAGCGGATGCCCTTCCATCCGCAAGTCAGTACATTTCCAAAACAAACAACCATAGAAGCATCTTTTAATGTCATCATTATTTTAGTAAAGTATTCAGATAATATTTGAACTATTATTGTCTCATCCAGTGGAATGAGATTGAGATTTTGTATTCGCAAAACTATGTGATGGCAAGAGAAACTGCAACAATAATCTTACATTTATCTGTGTGACACTAATCGTACCGACATTATACACACTTTTAAAGTCTGAACCAGACGCTGTGTGTGAGGGACACATGAGCTCCTTGATTTATTGCAATTATATGATTATATTATGGTCTGCCGGAGCCTCTGAGGTCTCCATTATTTGACTGTAATGACCACACAACTGCTTGCTTGACCTTTTTCCCAGTTCCCAGCATAACTCACTGCTATTTTAGCATCTCCCATAGCTCTCTGTCATGTTGCATAATAAAATATGAATTCAGATGATTTATTTATTAATTACTAATACTGGATAAGGGTGTAAGGAGACTAGCTGAGTGGATTATTTTATATTATTAGCTGATTTTGAGTGCTTTCAACACACGGTAATTGCATTGCTGATAAGATCTCAAAATTGAACTGTTGATCAGGCCTGTGACAATAATCAATATATAGACCTATTGCAGAATGCATGGACATGACCTCAATCAATTTCAGTGATGCAATATTTATCGCCCATAAAAAAAAACAATTCTGCAACATTTATAGCTGATTGTGCAACATCTCTGTGTCTGTTGGAGGTGTCAGTTTCAGTATGGTTAATAAAAAAACTGTAGTGTTTATTTGGAGCTGTGCGATTTGGGGAAAATATCTTTTTGCGATTTTTATTATTATTATTATTTATTATTATTATTTTTATGATTTACTTAATGATTTATTTATTTTTTATAATTTTTTTGTTTTTATTTGTTTATTTTATTTTTATTTGTTTATTTTTTGTTCTTTATTTTATTTATTTATTATTGTTTATTTTTATTTAATTTATTGTTTATTTATATTTTTTATTATTTTTTTTTATTAATGTTTATTTATTTATTTTTATTATTATTATTATTATTGTATATTATTTATTTATTTTTTATTTATTTTTATGTTTTTGTTTATTTATTTATTTATTTTTTAATATTTTTATTTTATTTATTATTTATTTATTCATTTATTTATTTTTTATCACTTATTTATTTTTTGATAAATTATTATAAAAAATATATTATATACGAAAAATTATTTTTCATTTTGAGTGTTGATGGCTTTTTTTTTTTTTTTTTACCAGGAATTTGACTTTTTAAGCTGAAAACACGGGATGTTTTAATAGAACAACTTTTCAAATGGCAAATTTGCACTATACTGAGTATAGAAATGCAGATATAAATGTATACATACATTGAATACATTGTTCATAATACCACAGCAGTGTTGTCTACAGATTGTGTCTACTTTTGTGTTTTGATAATAATAACAAATGTATAATCCAATAGTCAAACTAGTTTCTGTGGCATGGAATAAGTACAGGGTATAAGTCAGTATTGTTTTTGATGTTAAGTGTACATCTTTAAATCGTCTATATGTTTAGACTTTGCAATAACTGGATTAAGTTAAGAAGAGGAGGAGGGAAAAAATAGCTTTGTTTACAGTGATTTGGACTTTTTAAGCTGTAAAACGCAGAATGTTTTAATGGAACAACCTTTAAAATGGCAAATTTGATTTCGCATCTCACGACGCCTTTAACCATATTGAAATGAGAGTCTTTCCATTTAGCGAACACATTTGGAATGCAATTGTTTTTTGGACATCGGTTTGACTTGGCTTACAAATTATTGGATGCTGCAGAGGTGGACTGGATTAAAGAAGTATTGCTGAGACACCAGAAGGCGTTTCAGAGCTCTGCTCAAGGAGAATGAACCATTGGAAATCTTTTAGAGCAGGCTTTAGTTTAATTAGACTGCCGGAGGAGGAGACGAAAGGCACATGATGCACGCTCTCTGTGCTGAATCCCCTTCCTTCATGCATTTGCTTATATTTATAGCTGAAACATGAAAATGCCATATTCATGCCAAAAATGTGGTGCATACCTAATATCATCTCCAATGTTTTATATTTCACCTTTTTCTTAATAAAATCTATTTATTATTAATTTTTCTTCATATTCTGCATGCATGAAGTTAGATGGCATCATCATGGAGAAGTGCATACAACATTTATGACAGGGTTTTATTATCAAGAGTTTGTCTAGTCCCATTTTGCTCTCCAGCATTACAACAGAAGTTGGATACACAATCTTAGACATGTTTCTCTTTAGTTTTACTTTGGGAATATAATTTGAAGCTTGAATTTTTAATACATTTAAATTTATTATAGAATAATGTACTGAAGTATATTGTGATAATATTGTATTCTAGGAACTTTTCTTAACTATTAATAACAAAATAAACACATGAGAAAAAGGAGAAAACACAGAGATCACAGAGACATGAATATGTTTCACTGGCATCACGATGACAGATGAGCTCATTAAAATCACTCTGTTATTATACACTCACTGGCCACTTTATTAGGTACACCTTACTAGTACCTGGTTGCACCCCCTTTTGCCTTCAGAACAGCCTTAACCCTTTAGATTCAACAAGCTCCTGGAAATATTCCTCAGAGATTTTGCTCCATATTGACAGGATAGCATCACACAGTTGCTGCAGATCCATGATGCATCTCCCGTTCCATCACATCCCAAAGCTGCTCTATTGGATTGAGCTCTGGTGACTGTGGAGGCCATTTGAGTACAGTGAACTCATTGTCACGTTCAAGAAACCAGTCTGAGATGATTCACGCTTTATGACTTGGTGCGTTATCCTGCTGGAAGTAGCCATCAGAAGATGGAGACACTGTGCTCATAAAGGGATGAACATGGTCAGCAGCAATACTCAGGTAGGCTGTGGTGTTAATGCTCAATTGGTACTAATGAGCCCAATGTGTGCCAAGAAAATCTCCCCCACACCATTACACCACCACCACCAGCCTGAACCGCTGATACAAGGCAGGATGGATCCATGCTTTCATGTTGTTGAGGCCAAACTCTGACCCGAGCATCCGAATGTGTCAGCAGAAATGGAGACTCATCAGAGCAGCAACGTTTCTCCAATCTTCTATTGTCCAGTTTTGGTGAGCCTGTGTGAATTGTAGCCTCAGTTTCCTGTTCTTAGCTGACAGGAGCGGCACCCGGTGTGCTCTTCTGCTGCTGTAGTCCATCCGCCTCAAGGTTGGACGTGTTGTGTGTTCAGAGATGCTCTTCTGCAGACCTTCTTCAGTGCTTATTTGACTTACTGTTGTCTTTCTATCAGCTGGAAGCAGTCTGGCCATTCTCCTCTGACCTCTGGCATCAACAAGGCATTTGCGCCAAAGTATATACAGTATTTTAGGCTATAGACTAGATATAGACGGTGTAGTTTGAATTAAAAGAAGTGTTGCATCAAAAAGACATTTTAGGGGTCATTTCAGGAAGCACATTCAAATATGCAGCAAGTCTTGAAAAGGAACACAGGTGTGATGATTCCTCTTGCTTTGTGTTTATGTTTACTGTAAACACATTAACTAATTGTTTCACACACAAAGGGAAGGCTCAAAGTGGTAACCAACCGTATACACAGCTGGATTATGTCAATATTAGGGTAAAAATAAGCCAGAATGTGCCTTTGACCTCAGATAAAGAGTGTGTGTACACTGCATGTGTGTGTGTCTTTTGGTCATGCAAACAGTGCAAGTTTGCCATCATCACAGCAGCTGTAGCCAGGCCACAAATCTTTTAATGAATCCATGAAATGACATATCTTTTAATGAATATAACCAACTAGACGCATGGAAATCTTAATAGATACAGTAGAATTATTAGCCCCTACTGTTTATTTTCTTCCCAATTTCTGCTTGATGGAGAGCAGATTTCTACAGCACATTTATAATCATAATAGTGTTAATAACTCATCTCTAATAACTGATTTATTTTCTCTTTGCCATGATGACCGTAAATAATATTAGACTAGATATTCTTCAAGACTCTAGTGTTCAGCTTAAAGTGACATTTAAAGGCTTAACTAGGGTAATAAGATCAACTAGGCAAATATATAGCTTAAAGCGACTAAATTTTGACCTTAAAATGGTGTTTAAAATATTAAAAACTGCTTTTATTCTAGCCAAAATAAAACAAATAAGACTTTCCCCAGAAGAAAAAATATTATCAGACATACTGTGCAAATTTCCTGAATCTGTTCAACATCATTTGGGAAATATTTAAAAAGAAAACAAAATTCAAAGGGGGGCTAATAATTCTGACTTCAGTAACATTTTAATATATGTCTTGCTGACATCTATACTACAGCTACTACTATTAATAAGAGCAAGAAGACGTTATCTTTAAAATAGGCTGAATATTGGCAGTAGCAAACTGTTGTTATTGTTACTACTAGTACAAATAGTAATATTCATATCAATTTATATTAATAATTTATATCTATAATATATTCTGATATTAGATCTGTCTCAGTGGTCAAAAAAAAAAAAGTTGTCATTTTAAAAATGAAGCCTCTTAATATTGTGGAAGTCTGTTCGCACTGAAATAGTAATTGTAACACAACACATGACATGCTGCTTTGTTTGCTTTCAAATTTCAGGCGCCCACATTTGTATTATGCTTATGTTTGCATAACAAATATCACCGTAATATCCTCGCCATGCAAATGCAAGTGAAAACGTACAGTGGAGCGCTCTGCTGTTTTAGCTTCTAGCCTTAAACCACTTTGAACTCTGCGTGCATGAGTGTGCGTGACACTTCCGAACAATGCATCTGAATGTATGAAGTCATATGACTGTGAACGGCGCTTAGAAGGTCTAGACCGCTTGGTGCTGTGAGTGCATGTGTTCGCGTGCTACACAAAGGCCCTACTGAGAGCGCTCGAGAGTGTGCACACACTTCTCTCTGAGACTCGATGAGGATGGATCTGTTTCACACGATCGCTTGTTCTTTCCCTGCTTGCGACTCTTTTTTTTTTTTCATGATCAGACACTTCACATGTGGTCTGTTACACAACCTAGTGCCCTGCTTAGAAGACTGCATTTTAAAGGTGTTTTTTCCTACAAAGATAACAAGAAGAGACTATTACATTACTTAACTTTATGCTGTAGAAAGTATTATAGTACTGTTTTTAAAGGGATTGTTCTCCCAAAAATTTAAATTCTGCCTTTATTTATTTATTTTTACCCTTAATCGAGTTTTTTTTTCTGTTGAACACAAAAGATGTTTTGAAGAATGCTTGTTGACCCATTGACTTCCATAGTAACAAGTTTTTCCTACAATGAAAGCATTCTTCAAATTATCTTCTTTTGATCAACAGAAGAAAGATATTCATGGTTTTAAACCACATCAGGGTGAGTAAATCATAATTTTCATTTTAGGGTGAAATATTCTTAATTAAAATCTTTCGGCTTTAGCTTGCATTATTAAAATGACCTAATTGTGTGTTTTTTTATTTATTTATTTTTTATTTTTAAAAAAAATTTACTGCACAATAAACAGATACACAACAACCATTGCATTTTACAGTGCAATAAGATATTTAAGATTAGAATAAAATAAAAAAAGAATAAAGAAGAATAAAAAAAATTGTATAAATTATTATAAATAATGTAAGGGAATAAAAAAACCTAATTGTGATTTATATATTTATATATATATATATATACTTATTTATTATATATTTGTTATATATATATTTATATATGTGTGTGTGTGTGTGTATATATACATATATATATGTATATATGTGTGTGTGTGTGTGTGTGTGTGTGTATATATACATATATATATGTATATATGTGTGTGTGTGTGTGTGTATATATATATATATATATATATATATATATATATATATAAATAAATAATTATATATAAATGCATATATATATATATATATATATATATATATATATATATATATATATATATATATATATATATATATATATATATATATATATATATATATATATATGCATTTATATATAAATAAATGTATGTTTGTTAACAATATCGTCGAACCATGCTTTTAAGAAATATACAATTTTAAAATATTTTTCAACCAGCCAAAGTGGCTAGTGGAGATGGGTGTCTGATCCGCCAGAGCTAAAATCCACCCGCATTTGGCCGGTTGGCGGGTGTTAATGTAAAGCCCTGATTGTAATTGTTTTGTTGTGTTTGCAATCAAAAAATAAATAAAAGTGAAATAAGCAAACAAACAAAAATAATATATATATATATATATATATATATATATATATATATATCCCTACATATTTATAGTTGCTCCCTGATGCACACATTTTAGGACTACAACATATACGCTACACACTTTATTAAATACACAAAAAGCATTCCAATGATATCAGAAAAAAAAACCTGATGCTTAATATGCAAACTTATTTACTCTCGCGCAACATGAACACAGTGTAATCGTAACATTTGGGGATTAAAATTGTGTTTTTTTTTTTTTGTTTGTTTTTTAACATTGCAAATGCAGTTAATCGTTCAGCCCTGATGCAGATGCTGTATATTTGGTATCAGCATGACCTTTAACCTTATCTTTGTGTGTTTTTGCAGCTCAGAATGTGACCGTGGAGGAGATTCTGAATGCCTACAGACAAGCATGCCAGAAACTCAACTGCAAACCAATCCCCAAAGTGCTCAAACAGACACAGGTAACTTCTTTATTCTCGTATTCTAGTCACTCTGATACACACAAAACAACAATTGACTCTGATTGGACAAGGGGGGAACATTGTATACTTTATATTCCTTTTGGGCAAGTTTTGAGTTGTAAATGATGTGGACCTGGCAACCCTGCTGTTAGCAGCTGTTCTATTGCCACTCACACTTCTGAGACTAGGCCTGTCAAAATAATCAATACATTCACAGAGCTGTGAATTATAATTGATTTGCTTTAATTGCTCCGCCTCCTCTTGGCCTTTTTTTGTTTGCCCGAAGCCCCCATTAGATTTCACACCTGCTGAAGAACGGGAAGCTTCACATTGCACATTAGTAACCTCTGTTGTATCCTTAGTTGGCCTGCTGCTCTGGATTACATTAGTACTCCGATCACAAACATATAACCTGGCCAACCTCTGGCAGCGCACCAGTCACATGCCTGCTGTCTCTCTTTGTGTGTGTGTGTGTGTGTGTGTGTGTGGCTGCAGCATGAGTACTGAAAGCCTCTTATATGCAGAACATTGAAAACAAACCATATTGAGTCAACAAACACTCGGTGCTTCCTGTTCTGATGACACACACACACACACACTGGGGTTGCACGATACTGGAGAAATATGCGATATTTGCAGTATTGAGTATTGCGTCTATTGTAATATAATTTATATTAATTATTATATTACAAATGATATACAACATATTATGCTATACTGTTGTAATATAATTGTAATTTTCTATATATTTTTCTGGCCAAACACAAACTGAAGTGGTGTTAGAGAGGCCAGCAGGGGTCCCCAACCTGTGGTCTGCGTGAGTCCTAATGCACTAGTGAAAGTGAAAGGGACACTATAGAGTGGAGGAAATATGACGTCACTTTGTAGGCTAATAGGCTGCTAGCATTAAACTGGTTTCCTCGTATAAATCCCTATAGGATTTTCCCATAGGCTTTTCGAAGATTGCCAATAATAAGCTCTGTGTTCAAACACTGTTCTTTACACTGTCCAGCCGGATAATCCTCACACCAAAATACAACTTTGGGCACTTTTGGATCTTAAATGCAAACGCAAGAGTTGAAAAGCTAACATTAGGCTATAAACGGACTACAGAGCCCTCAGGGCGCGCGCCTGTGACGTCAGCACCACCCTGCTACAGACGACTATCAAGCTTATTAGAAATAATGTCCCAGTGTGGGACAATAATAATTCAATAATTCTCCAGTGTGGCAGCAGAACGTGGTTTTAGCCTCCAGAACAAAATTTAAATTGTCATGAGAAGTCGACTTTCCGGGGCAAAGACACAGAACTTAAGGCAAGGCAAGGCAAGTTTATTTATATAGCACATTTCATACACAGTGGTAATTCAAAGTGCTTTAATTTGTTTTTATCTGTTTTTAATTATTTTTATTGTCTGCATTTTATGTTCCTAAACTTGTCTCAACTATTCCTGTTTATGTAAAGCACTTTGAATTGCCACTGTGTATGAAATGTGCTATATAAATAAACTTGCCTTGCCTTGCCTTGCCTTGCCTTGGTGCAGATTCCGTGTGGGCCTAGTTAGGATGAAATTTTTACAACCCTCTCCGTCAACATGACGGACAACGAGAAAGTCTAACGCAATCTCTGTTTGGAGGTGTCCACGTTGCTGAACAACGTATGTGAAACAATGTGAGGACACCATTGCTTCTCTCCTGAACTTGAAACTATGATTGACAGAATCGAAGAAATGCTGGATTAAGATCGTGTAGGGGAATCGAGATCGCAATCTTTTTACGATTCACTGTGCAGCTCTAATTGGAGTCATGTCAGAGATGTATGGATGCAGTCCTCCAAGCTCATGATGGAGTCAGACACAATATTCATTCTGTCTCCACTGCAGCAGGACTTTATATTCTATACTGGACATTATTTCTGTTCAGTGACAGAGTCAGAGCTTACTATCCTAATGCAATCAATAATAATCAAGACATGATCATATTTTATTGTGCTCAAATAAGCAAAATCTAGAGGTCTATGCCTTTCATATGAGACACTTCTGATACCAAATGATCAACTAGAAGTCCTGTTATTATTTGCTGTTCCTAAAACTTGAACAGGCGATAAGACTTCTCTGAGGTAGTGTAGGCTTGTATGCATTATAAAAGGGACAGAAAATCGAGTGAGTTTCTAAATGCATGACAGGTCTGAGGTGAGATTGGGCAGAGTGTTGTGATGAGACACACACGCCTGCAGAAACAGATCGATGAGGGAGAGAGTCTGCTCTAGAGCTGAGTCACTGAAAACACTCACACACACACACACACACACAAACAGAGAGAGAGAGATGGTGTCATCATGGCCTGATGTTTGCACAGAGATGCCAGCTTTCAACACCCACAATCACACACCAACCAGCACATGCTGCCGCTCTCCTCCCCTCGTCCCCTGCGTTCTGCTGTTTCTTCTGCTTCTCCATTCTCTGGTTGTTGGTGTGTGTGTGTGTGTGTGTGTGTGTGTGTGTGTGTGTGTGTGTGTGTGTGTGTGTGTGTGTGTGTGTGTGTGTGTGTGTGTGTGTGTGTGTGTGTGTGTGTGTGTGTGTGTGTGTGTGTGTGTGTGTGTGTGTGTGTGTGTGTGAGCTGCAGGTGTGCAGTAAAGCTTCAGTCTGTTAAACTTTTCCAAGGCCATGATGGTAAATTTCCACTGGGAGACCCCAGGGCAGAAAATAGCCAGTCATTAGTGTGTGCGTGCGTGTGTATGTTTTTGACTCTGTGCGTGTGTTTGTGCGGGTGTGTGTCTGCATGTGTGCATGCATATATTTGTGTGCACGTATTTGTGTGTGTGTGTGTGTGCACATGTCCGTGTGTGTGTCTGTGTGTATGTTTGTACCTGTAATTATGTGCACGTGTCTGTGTTCATGCACCACTTGTATTTGTGTACATGTACTTGTGTCTGCATGTGTGCATATGTTTTCGTGTCTATGCGTGTGTTTGTGCGGGTGTTTGTCTGCATGTGTGCATGCATGTATTTGTGTGTGTACGTGCATGCGTGCATGCATGTGCGCTAGTAACATTGTGTGTGTGAATGCATGACTGGGTTTGTTTATGTGTGTGTCTATTCGTGTGCATGTGTATGTGCGCGCGCGTGCGTGCGTGCTTGCGTGTGTGTGTGTGTGTGTGTGTGTGTGTGTGTGTGTGTGTGTGCATATACATGTTTGTGTGTGCATGCAAGTATGTGCGATTGCGTGTGCGTGTGTTTGTGTGTGAGTGTGTGTGTGTGTGTGCGTGTGCGTGTGCGTGTGTGCGTGTGTGTGTGTATGTGTGTGCCCACTAATATGCATCTGTGTGCACATACATTTTTTGTGTGTGTGAGTGCATGCACGTGTGTGTGCTTGCAGGGGTGTGCCAGTATAATTGTGTGTGTGCCAGTATAATTGTGTGTGTGTGTGTGCGTTTGTGTGTATGTATGTGTGTGTGAGAATGACTGCATGTAAGTATATGTGTTTGTGTCAGTATGTGTGTGCATGCAAGCTTGTGTGTGTGTGCACGTGTGCCAGTAAGATTGTGTGGGTGCATGCATGCGTTTGCATGTATTTGTGTGCCCGATCATGTGCATATGTGTGTGAGTGAGTGCATGCAAGTATGTGTGTGTGCATGCATGCTTGTGTGTGAACATGTGCCAGTAAGAATGTGTGTGCTCAGTAAGATGCGTGGGTCTGTGCATGCATGTGTTTTTCTGCATGTGTGTGTGTGTATGTGTGTTTGCATGTATGTATGTGTGTGTGTGTGTGTGTTTTTCCACCACCTCAGCCTTGTGTTCCTCTCTGCTAATTGCTTAGTCACTCTTGGAAACTGACTTGACTAACAGGCCAGTAAAAGAACAGCAGTGAAGAGCGAGCGAGAGGAGAAGCTTTAAGGAGATTACAGCGCTGCTCTCTGTCTGTTTACTCTGCACAGCTGGCAGACGGACACTTTATCCACATTTATTATTTCTGTTCTAGTCTATGTGTTTTATTTTAGTCTGATTCACATGTCCTGAGCCTGTGTATAATGATGAGCTTCGTCATATTACATCACTGCAACAACAGTCAGTGGTTTGACTGTGTTTTGTAGAGCTCAGTTCCTTGTTTTGAGGTAATTAATGCAACTTGCTGTATTTTATTGTGCTCTTTTGGGGTACTTTTAAGGTGTTTAAATACCAGAATAATTATATTTAGTTATTCTAGTACAATATAAATCCGTTTTTCCATTTCTGTTTATTAAAATCTTTGTGTTTTGTGCTGGAGTGGCTGGTTCAGAGAGGTCATGGATAAATCTGGCACTAATGATTCATTTATACTGGTTGAAAATGGAGGTTATTGAATCATTGACTCCAGAGTTATTGACCTAATTCATTCAGGAACAAAATACTGCATTGTTTCCCTGAGATGAACTTTTGTTTTTAAGCTACTTTTGTTTCCAAAACACCAAAAGAAAAACACTTTCATATAAAATATCACATTTGTGATTTGAACAATGATAAATAAATATAAACATTAATTTGTTCATTTTCTTTTCGGCTTAGTCCTTTTATTAATCTGGGGTTGCCGCAGTGGAATGAACCGCCAACTTATCCAGCATATGTTTCATGCAGCGGATGCCCTTCCAGCTGCAACCCATCACTGGGAAACACCCTTACACTCTCATTCACAAACATACACTACGGACAATTTAGCCTACGCAATTCACCTGTACCGCATGTCTTTGGACTGTGGGGGGAAACCGGAGTACCCGGAGGAAACCCACACGAACACGGGGAGAACATTCCACACAGGAATACCAACTGACCCAGAGAAGGCTCGAACCAGCGACCTTCTGGGTGTGAGGTGACAACACTACCTACTGCTCCACTCCGTCGCCCACTAGCATATTGACAACACAAAAAAGGACAACAGCCATAGGCTATAATATACACTCACCGGCCACTTTATTAGGTACACCTTACTAGTACCGGGTTGAAATACCCGTCTGGCACCAACAACCATGCCACGTTCAAAGTCAATTAAATCCCCTTTCTTCCCCATTCTGATGCTCGCTTTGAACTGCTGCAGATCGTCTTGACCATGTCTACATGCCTGAATGCATTGAGTCGCTGCCATGTGATTGGCTGATTAGAAATTTGCATTAAAAAAACAGTTGGAGAGGTGTACCTAATAAAGTGGCCGGTAAGCGTAGACTTCTTTAAAGCTGCATTGAAACTAATTTGGAAGTTCAAACATTTAGAGTAAAACCCTTCATGTTTGCAAAGAAAGAAAGAAAGAAAGAAAGAAAGAAGGAAAGAAAGAAAGAGAAAGAAAGAAAGAAAGAAAGAAAGAAAGAAAGAAAGAAAGAAAGAAAGAAAGAAAGAAAGAAAGAAAGAAAGAAAGAAAGAAAGAAAGAAAGAAAGAAAGAAAGAAAGAAAGAGAAAGAAAGAAAGAAAGAAGGAAAGAAAGAGAAAGAAAGAAAGAAAGAAAGAAAGAAAGAAAGAAAGAAAGAAAGAAAGAAAGAAAGAGAAAGAAAGAAAGAAAGAAAGAAAGAAAGAGAAAGAAAGAAAGAAAGAAAGAAAGAAAGAGAAAGAAAGAAAGAAAGAAAGAAAGAAAGAAAGAAAGAAAGAAAGAAAGAAAATGCTTATTCTGTAAGTGAAAATGTCTTATACACAGACATTTCTTTTGTGGAAGGACACTATATACTGTATATCTGCAGGTTAACTGTATCTATCTAACCTCTTCACAACTTCTTAACTTTTCTAATTTGCACTGTAATGTTATATTAATGCACACCTTTTGTCTAGCTGCTTTGGAAGGATAGTTATTGTTAAAAGCTCTACAAAAAGCTCTACAAATACACTTGTAGGATGAAGTAGGTATATTTGTAGTCCATTCTCCTCCTCACAGCAGCAGTGTGTGTATACTCCGCCCACAGCAGATGCGAGCTTGTGATTGGCTGAGAGTTGAGTATGGCCGCAGGTGCTTGTGTAACAGCAGAAACACAAGGCTCATTGAACTCACATTAGAAGCTCAGGGTCAGATGCTGTTTGCATGGCAGCGCTAAATGTCAGGTGGCGACTGATCAGAGAACAGGTTTTAGTTCAGCTGCCCCCTGCTGTTTCAGACCTCGCTCTTTATACAGCTTTAGTATACACCATTAAACACACACTGTAAAACCCAACAGTCAACTTCATCAACTGAAATGAGTGTAGTTAACTCAATATTTAAATTACTCATTTAAAAAGAGTTTTAACTCCGTATTGAACGCTGTAAAGAGTGATTAGTTACTTAAAGCTAGTAAACCAATTGCCTTAAAAGCAACAAGTTTACATAAATAATGTAAGTAAATTATTGCATGTTTGAAATTTATGTTTATAATTGTGCAAATTGTACTTACTTTTTTAAAAGTGAACAAATCCTTTTTTACAGTGTCAGACTATTTTAGCATGTCTGTTTTCAGACAGTTACTGTAATTATCATAATAGTTCATATTTGATGCTTCATTAAGTCTATAAAATCTCCAATTATTGAATTTAGAAGACACACTGGAGTCTGTAGCAGCAGATTTATTTTACTGTATGTCATTTTACTAGATACAGAAAAGTTTTGTGGGAAAAACAAATATAATAATAATTAATAATAATAATAATTCGTTACATTTATATAGCGCTTTTCTGGGCACTCAAAGCGCTTTACACAATGGGGGGGGAATCTCCTCATTCACCACCAGTGTGCAGCATCCACCTGGATGACGCGACGGCAGCCATTTTGCGCCAGACCGCACACCACACACCAGCTGATTGGTGGAGAGGAGACAGAGTGATGATATGCCAATCATGATATGGGGAGGGTTAGGAGGCCATGATGGACAGAGGCCAGTGGGCAGATTTGGCCAGGATGCCGGGGTTAAACCCCTACTCTTTTTCGAAGGACATCCTGGGATTTTTAACGACCACAGAGAGTCGGGACCTCGGTTTAACGTCTCATCCGAAAGACGGCGCTCACTGAGCAGTATAGAGTCCCCGTCACTATACTGGGGCATTAGGACCCACACAGACCGCAGGTTGGGCGCCCCCTGCTGGCCTCACTAACACCACTTCCGGCAGCAACCTAGCTTTCCCAAGTGGTCTCCCATCCAGGTACTGACCGGGCGCAGCCCTACTTAGCTTCAGTGGGCGACCATGTGAGAGTTGCAGAGAGCTAGCTGCCGGCTATATAATAAAGGTGTATTGGAAAAAAGGGATTAGTTTACTTTTATTTTTAAAAGTAAGTCCAATTTGCATAATGATAAAAATTAAGTCAACTTAACTGTTCCAAGTTACGATGGATTTACTTAGCAGTATACATGTCAAACTAAATAATTTAAATGAGTTATTGACTTCTGTTGGCTTCACTTGTTTCAGATTTTTTTTTACAATTTAACATCTTTGGAGATCTTTTCTGCTGGAGATACTGCTGTCCTTAAAAGCTAAAAAAACAAATTAAATAAAAAAATCTTACTCCAGTCTTAGAAACGATATTCACCTTATTCTTCGCAGACGAGCGGGCGCAGCCGTTTGAATCTTTTTGGCTCGAGACTTCCGGTCTCATTCACTTCCATTCATTTTTAGACATTGAAAACTGCTCGTTTTGCTGTTTGATGTTGCAAACTGATATTTCCTTATTATATTATTCTACTTGGTCTGTATAGTTATGCAAACATTTGTTTGTAGAGCAAGTAGTTTGACCGTTTTCTGCCCTTTATTATCCCTAGTCATTTCTCCCATAGGCGACTGAATGGGAAGTTCTTAAACAATCGCGAAAACAGGCGCACTTCCGCATTTTAGAATAAGGTCAATAGCAGAGAATTTTGACGATTTTACAACCTTGACTTTTCCTAACCGTGGTATACCTTGAACACGGTTATCATCCAATGTCAGCACATTTAAAACTGTTCCACTTAACAGTTCCAAGTTACGATGGATTTACTTGCATTATTTTTGTAAAGTCAACTTGTTGCTTTTAAGGCAAGAGGTTTACTCACTTTAAGTAACTAATCACTTTTTACAGTGAAGGTAGAGAGTTCGTTAAACACCTCATTACTTCAACTTAAATGGAGTAAGTTCACAGCACTCATATAGATTACTTTAACTCAAATAGTTTGTTGCAGTCGGATTCCTTAAATGGTTTGAGTTGCCTTAACTCAGTGGTTCTCAAACTGTGGTACGTGTACCACTAGTGGTACACGGAGAAATGAAATATGTTATGTACATGCTACATATATTTTAAAATGGATTAAAAATGATGTATATAATATGCATTATATGATATATAGCCTACATTTCTGAGGTAATCTGCCAGGTTTTTTAACTGTGCAGAGTTTTAGCTGCTTTACTGGGCCTACTACGCTACTGTATTTCAATACTGCTCATTTTGGTGGTACTTGGAAAGACAATTTTTTTCCAAAATGGTACTTGATGAAAAACGTTTGAGAACCACTGCCTTAACTCATTGGGTTTTACAGTACTCAGTTGGTTTGAGTTCTCTTCATTTATTGGGTTTTACTGTGCTCAGATTGCTTCATGTACTCAAATGGATTAAGTTCACAGTACTCATTAGGATTCGTTTTTGAACTTAAATGGTTTGTTGCAATCGGTTTCCTCCAATGGTTTAAGTTACCTTAACTTAATGGGTTTTAAAGTGCAGCTTTACTATACAGCTATACTAAATTATATGCAGCTTTATAACAACAAACCAGCTATATAATAATATTGCTATTATTATAATATATATTTATTTTATTATATATATATATATATATATATATATTAAAAAAAAATATATATATTATAATATAATTATATTATTATATTATAATAATATTGCTATTCAGCTATATAATAATATTGACCTTAAAAATGGTTTAGTAATAATTATAATAATACATTTATTTTGCATAGCGCCTCTAAGAGTGTCCTTCTCAAAGCAATTGCTCATGGCAGGGAAAAGCACATAAGAATAAAGCAAAGCATAAATAAAGAAAACATCAATGAATGAACTAAATTCATGTCATACATTAGAATAAATAAAAGCAATGTCGGCTAGGCATGGGACGCTATAAAATTCTGACGGTATGATAATCTTGGATATAAATGTCACGGTATTGAGATTACTGCTCTAAAATATATCTTTTTTAAATGCCTGGGTAAAAAACAAAACCTTTTTCCCCTTTGTACACAATATAATTTCATTTTGGAAGCATTGTGGAGGAGTAAACATGTCAAAATAAATAATTCAAATGAATGATTGACTTCTGCTGTCTTCACTTGTTTCAAAAACACAGATTTTTTTTTTTTTACAATTTAAAATGACATCTTTGGAGATCGTTTCTGCTGGATATGCTGCTGTCCTAAAAAGCTAAAAAAATAATAATAATAAAAATAAAATAATAATAAAAATCCTACTCAAATCTTAGGAACGGTATAGCAGATATGCCTAATGCCTAATGTCAGCACATTTAAAATGAATCATCAGATAAAGGCAATCCTAAAATTATTATTTCTAAAATTATTTAATATTAACTAAAATCATTAAAATAATTCATAAAATTATCCTTTTTTAAGTAACTTATTGCACACAAACTGGTAATGTAATAATGATTTTGGCCAGTGATCTGATAATAATTAAGCATTAATTTCTCTTTCTTTCTTGATTTGTTTTTCCCACACAGGACTTAAAAGACCTGACACAGCGAAACGAGTGCCTAGATCTCAAAGGTGAGCATCACTTCAGTGTGTAGTCATTTAAAGAACAGAACGCTTGGTGATTTTCTTTGCTGTAGCGAATGCAAGTATGTATATTCCTGCTTCTTTATATTTCATACTCAATGGACTTAAAGATATTCAAAGGTTTGAGAAAATTATGAAAATAAAGAACAGCATTGCGGGATTTTTTTTAGTTATGATGGATTTAAATAGTTAAAATCTTTTTTTTTTCCTTTTCAATATTTTTATTTCATATTTTATTTAAGAATATCCCCTGTATTTAAAATTAAATAATGCTGTTCCCTTTTTAAAAATGATGGTCATTAAAAAAAAAGACAAACTCTACACTGACATTCATAAGATGTCAGTGTGATGTCAGCCCCCCTTTGAATTCACTGTGTGTTGAACAACTGGATAAGTCATAGACACGCACTCACTCAGACACAAACACTATGACGATCCACATGCAAACACACCGCCTCTGATGCATAAACACACTCAAATGCACATATCCTTAGTCACACACACATTCACAGACACGCACACCCTCACACACACACTCTGCTCAGACATCCTCACTGACACCATGATACTTCAGACACACAAACACATTCGCAGACGGACACGCACAGCTACACATCCGCTTTCACAGATACATAAACACACACATTCACAGACACAAACACACACATGCGCATTCACAGGCACAGAAACACACAGACTCATATACACATTCACACAGACACACACCCACATCTACAAACAACTTGATCCACACACATATACACCCTGATACACACTCACACACATAGGTGCTCAGTTGATTGGAACCTGCTAAGACTGGTTTGTGTTTCTATATATTTTGTGAAGTTAGTTTGTGTGTGTGTGTGTGTGTGTGTGTGTGTGTGTGTGTGTGTACATGTTTTTGTGACTTATCAGGACACAAATCTGTATAATGACATGGGTATGACACGGGTAGTACAAAAAGGAGGTGAAGTATGAGGACATTGGTGACGTCCTCATTTCTCAAAAAGCTTATAAATCATACAGGGTGAGTTTAATCAGAGTAAAGCTGCACACAATCTCCTGTGATGGTTGTGTTTAGGGGTGGGGTGGGGTGAGGGCAATACAATATACGGTTTTAACAGTATAAAATGAATGGAAACCTATGTAATGTACCCACTTTTCACAAAAACAAATGTGTGTGCACGTGTGTGTGTGTGTGTGTGTGTGTGTGTGTGTGTGTGTGTGTGTGTGTGTGTGTGTGTGTGTGTGTGTGTGTGTGTGTGTGTGTGTGTGTGTGTGTGCGCGCGCTTGTTTCTGCAGGAGAAAAGCTGGACTATAAATCCTGTGAGTCTCTGGAGGAGATTTTCAAGAGGGTTCAGTTTAAACTGGTGGATCTGGAGCAGACGAACCTGGACGAGGACGTGAGTGCTTTATGAAGTCTGTGTTCTGTCTTTCTCACTGCAGGGTTATTTCTCTTATATTCTTCTTACAACCTTTAAGACCGTGAGGTACAGTGCTCAGATTTCACTTATCAGTGCCGATACACAAACACAGTCTCTCTGTTAGCAGCTACTTAATGTCAGAGAGAGTGTGTGCGCGCCTGCAGGCAGAGTATTGTTTTGTTTTTGTTTTGTTTCATTTCTGTTTCGTTTCTCTTTTGTTTATTTTGTTTCTATTTTGTTACATTTCTTTTTTTGTTTCTATTTTGTTTTGTTTTATTTCTATTTCATTTCGTTTAGTTTCTTTTTTGTTTCATTTCATTTCTATTTCATTTCTATTTTGTTGTTTCGTTTTTATTTCTATTTTGTTTTTGTTTTTGTTTCGTTTCTTTATTTTTTAGTTTCTATTTTTTAATTTCATTTCTATTTTGTTGTTCATTTTATTTCTATTTTGTTTCGTTTCTATTTTTGTTTAATTTCTATTTAATTTCTATTTTTCCTTTTTTGTTTCGTTTCTATTTCATTTCTATTCTGTTTCATTTCTATTTTGTTTAGTTTCTATTTTGTTATTTCATTTCATTTTTATTTAATTTGGTTTAGTTTCTATTTCATTTCGTTAAGCTTCTATTTTGTTTAATTTTTATTTTGTTTTGTTTAGTTTCTATCTCTATTCGTTGTTTACTTTCGTTTCATTTCTGTTTTGTTTAGTTTCTATTTCATTTAGTTTCATTTCTATTTTGTTACTTTTCATTGCGTTTTGCTTTTGTTATGTTTATTTTGGTTTTGATTTTATTTTATTTGTTTTATTTATTTTTTATTTGTTTAATTTTATTTTATTGCACATATCTGCTGGTTTGTATCTATTTTTTATATTGTTCGCAACTACTTTTCTTCTTAATGTCCTTGTTTATTTCTTTATTTTGTTATTAATTCTATAAAATTTTCAATCATTTTATTAGGTTATTGTGCAAAAACATTTTTTTATGTCTGCATTTTAGTTATTATTTTAAATATTATATTATATGTTATAATATTACAATGATAATTTTGTAATAACTACGTGTGTTTTTTTATATTGTCCATTTATCTTGCTTGTGTATATAATTTAATTTGTTTAATTTGTTAAATCTAGCTCATAACCACTTTTCTGTGCAGTATGTAATTGAATTAATTTAATTTAATTAGTTTTATTGCCTGTAACTGCTGCTCTGGGATCAGTTTGTTCAGTCTGGTTAGGTTATAGGCAGGTTTTGTCCCCTGCTGCAGCTCTTTATCTTTCTGGCTGTTGTAATCTGCATGTTTGTTGTTTTATGTGTCTGTAAGCATTCAACACACTCCTGCGGTGCTCATAATCTGCTTTACCTTTAAACCCTCAGCGTCAAGCTCTTTGTTTTTGTGCTGTTGTCCCGCCTCATTTCTCACTGTATCCAGTAGAACTGCACAATATTGGAAATATCTGACATATTGTTTTGCTGCAAAATATATATTGCGATGCTTTGAACAGCTCTATTTGGAAATATTTCATTCATTTAGATCGACTAGTTATGATCAAGTCTTCTTCCATGCATTATATTTGCATGAAATATAATAAATTACAAGCAAAAATAAATAAATAAACAGTGCTTCATAATTTTCTGGAGAGTCGAACAGTATTTAAGTACGGAAATTAAACAATCAAATATAAAATAACAGGGTCATCATTGTAATAATATCTAGAAAATAATAATATATTTAAATTATTGACTCTGTTGACTATTAAAGATACACACATTGCGATATCAATGCTCTAATTATATATTGTTCAGCCCTAATATCCAGTCATTAGCATCCATTCACAGGCTGATTGCATCATCAACAAATGCCAAACACCAACATCATAGATTTTTATTTTACACTGAGATTGATCATTATGTTTCGCAAATATGTTGACTTCAGCAGTCTTTGTTAAAACTACATGCAAATTATCACAGTATCCCTTATGTTTGCTTTGCTTGTGTTTTAAAAAGTTTCAAACGTCTCTGGAAATCCTTTAAAGGTCCTGTGAATTTAACCCTTGTGTGCTGTTTGGTCGTTTTCATCCATTCTGGGCTGTTTTTGACTCTTTTTCTGTTTCAGCAAAAGGAAAAAATTTTGTTTCTATTTTGATTCATTTCAGTTTTATTTCGTTTTGTTTCTTTTACAATTAATTTCTATTTTATTTCTATTTTGTTGTTTAATTTCTATTTCGTTTAGTTTCTATTTTGTTTAAATTTATTTAGTTTGATTTCTATTTCATTTCTTTTCTTTTTTGTTATGTTACATTTCTATTTTGTTTAGTTTCTCGTTTCATTTTTATTTCGTTTAGTTTCTATTTCGTTTATTTTCTATTTTGTTTCATTTCTATTACATTTACTTTCTATTTTGTTTCATTTTTCTCGTTTCATTTTTATTTAGTTTAGTTTCTATTAAGTTTAGTCTCTATTTTGTTTCATTTCTATTTAGTTTCATTTCTATTTAGTTTTGTTTAATTTCTATTTCGTTTAGTTTCTATTTTGTTTAGTTTGTCTTGTTTCATTTCTATTTCAATTAGTTTCTATTAAGTTTAGTTTCTATTTTGTTTCATTTCTATTTAGTTTTGTTTCATTTCTATTTCATTTAGTTTCTATTTTGTTTCATATTTTATTTCGTTTTGTTTCATTTCTATTTTGTTTAGTTTTGTTTAGTTTCTAGTTCATTTCCTTCAGCTTCTATTCTGTTTAATTTTTATTTTTTTTGTTTCATTTCTATTTTGTTTCATTTCATTTTGTTTTTTATTTTGTTGTTTCATTTATATTTTGTTTTGTTTCTATTTTGTTTTGTTTCATTTCGTTTCAATTTTTATTTCATTTCATTTCTATTTTATGTTTCAATTTTATTTAGTTTAGTTTCTATTTTGTTTCATTTCTATTTTGTTTGTTTTTAATTAGTTGTTTCATTTCTATTTCGTTTCTATTTTATTAGGTTTCATTTCTATTGTTTCATTTCTATTTAGTTCTGTTTTATTTCTGTTTTGTTTTTGTTTTGTTTCTTTTTCTTTTCGTTTTTATTTCATTTAATTTAGCTTCTGTTTTGTTTAATTTGTTTTTTGTTTCATTTCATTTTGTTTTTATTTTGTTTTGTTTCGTTTCTCCTTGATTTAATTTTGTTTCGTGTCTATTTTGTTTTGTTTTATTTCTATTTCGTTTCATTTGATTTCTATTTTGTTGTTTATTTTTTTTATTTAATTTCTATTTTGTTTCATTTCGTTTCGATTTAGTTTAGGACAAATCCTATTTTAACACATATTTTGGGAAAATGCTTTAAAAATGCTCGGTAACACACTCTAATCAAATTGACTCCCCTTTGGTTATGTTGGGGGCTGTTTTTGCCCCATTGACTTCCATTATAATTTTTTTTTTTATATGCAAAGCCATGACAGCATATAATCATGCATTCTTCATTGTTGCTGGTTTTCCCTTCTGGGAAGAGGTGCAATTTTTTATTTTTACTGTCGATCATCAGTTGCAGTGCAAAAAAGCATAATTTCTGGCTTTTATTTGAGTTATTTGGAGTATAGTGTGTGTGCATGAGAGAGAGATCTTTGCGCACTTACCTTGATATTTCTGACAAAATCACAATAAGCCCTTTAACTCTCAGAACACAATAAACACAGTGAGTGTATTTCTGCACACACACACTATAAACTGCTGTTTTACGCTACTGAACTCCATGTTAAAGCCATAAACTTTTTTTGCACAGGCCTGTTCAAATGGTTTATGCTGCCAACTGATGATCTAAAAAAATTACAAATGTTACCTCTTCCCAACTGAGAAAACCTGCAACAATCAAGAATGCATGATTACTGCATATGGCTTCGCAATCCAAAAATGTAATTATAATGGAAGTCAATGGGTAAAAAACAACCCATAACATAACCAAAGGGGAGTCACTTTGAACAATACATGAGTTATTAAATATATTATTATATTTTTTCTGTCCGTGAAGGGTGTTTAGTTTCTGCTTGTCTGAGGTCAGTCTGTTAACAAGATTCCTTCTGCTTTGAGGAGAGTGTAAATCTCCAGGGTAAAGAAGCTGGAAACAAAAGCATATTTTCACTAGAGACACTCAGATATACACATGTGCAAACATGCAGTCATTCTCAACACTTGTGTGCCAGCAGACTCTTCTGGGACAAAATTAAAGCCAAGAAATGATCACCATCACACATTTATAATAATGTATAGCTAAATTAAAAAAACCTTAGAGTAGGATATATAAATAGATTTGGTTGCATTTGTTTTAATAAAAATGCAGTAAACATGACATATTTTAGAATATAATCTGAAAGAATGGTTTTCTGTTAATGTTAAGATTGTTTTAATTGTCCTTATAAATATACCGTATTATTTAAAATAAACACTGTGAATTGAAATGTCCATTTTTGTAAATAATCTTGATAAAATTCTATATTTTTATTAGAATTATTACTAATTTCATCTATTATTTTACGCTTAAAATTTAAGCTTTAAGTCTTTGTATGCCCTCAAACCTGCAAACATATTTGTATAACAAAAGATAATAATAAAAAAGTAAATATTTACACTCTCTCTGATTCTCCAAACTGATTTAAACAGAGCTGTTGAAGTCACGCACAGTACTTTAGGCAAGTATATTTTCACTAATTGAAATTAAATGACCTAAAATGAAAAGTAATCCAGAGGAAAAAGTAATTAAATTACAGTAACTATTTACTTTCTACCTAATTACACCCAACACTGCTTTCTCCTTGTGTGTGAGAGCAGGTTTTAGTCTTGGTAACTCAGTTTAATTGTATTCCAAAGTTGAAGTTGATATCTAAAAAAAAAACAAGCTTTCGCTAAGATTTTCTTTGACCGCAGTACCAGACATGACCACCAGGTCCAGACTTTCAGTTTACACTAGTAGCCATATAACAGCGCCCCCTATGTTTCAAAGAATATTTTTCATAACTTTGACTAAGGCCCTGTCCACATGAACACGGGTATTTTTAAAACCACACTACTTTTACAGGTAGTTTCGCTGTTTGTCCACATGAAAATGCAGTGTTAGATCAGGGGTTCGCAAACTTTTAAGCTTGCGCCCCCCCCAATATAACAATGTCTGTGACTCGCGATCCCCAAAATAACAATGTCCATGACTCATGACCCCCAAAATAACAATGTCTGTGACTCGCGACCCCCAAAATAACAATGTCCATGACTCGTGACCCCCAAAATAACAATGTCCATGACTCGTGACCCCCAAAATAACAATGTCTGTGACTCGTGACCCCCAAAATAACAATGTCCATGACTCGTGACCCCCAAAATAACAATGTCTGTGACTCGTGACCCCCAAAATAACAATGTCCATGACTCGCTACCCCCAAAATAACAATGTCCATGACTCGTGACCCCCAAAATACAATGTCCATGACTCGTGACCCCCAAAATAACAATGTCTGTGACTCGTGACCCCCAAAATAACAATGTCCATGACTCATGACCCCCAAAATAACAATGTCCATGACTCGTGACCCCCAAAATAACAATGCCGGTGACTCGCGACCCCCAAAATAACAATGTCGGTGACTCGCGACCCCCAAAATAACAATGTCCATGACTCATGACCCCCAAAATAACAATGTCTGTGACTCGCGACCCCCAAAATAACAATGTCCATGACTCGTGACCCCCAAAATAACAATGTCCATGACTCGTGACCCCCAAAATAACAATGTCTGTGACTCGTGACCCCCAAAATAACAATGTCCATGACTCGTGACCCCCAAAATAACAATGTCCATGACTCGTGACCCCCAAAATAACAATGTCCGTGACTCGTGACCCCCAAAATAACAATGTCTGTGACTCGTGACCCCCAAAATAACAATGTCCATGACTCGCGACCCCCAAAATAACAATGTCCATGACTCGTGACCCCCAAAATAACAATGTCCATGACTCGTGACCCCCAAAATAACAATGTCTGTGACTCGTGACCCCCAAAATAACAATGTCCATGACTCGTGACCCCCAAAATAACAATGTCCATGACTCGTGACCCCCAAAATAACAATGCCGGTGACTCGCGACCCCCAAAATAACAATGTCGGTGACTCGCGACCCCCAAAATAACAATGTCCGTGACTCGTGACCCCCAAAATAACAATTTCTGTGACTCGCGACCCCCAAAATAACAATGTCAGTGACTCGCGACCTCCAAAATAGCAACGTCCGTGACTCGCGACCCCCAAAATAGCAACGTCCGTGACTCGCGACCCCCAAAATAACAATGTCGGTGACTCGCGACCCCCAAAATAACAATGTCCATGACTCATGACCCCCAAAATAACAATGTCTGTGACTCGCGACCCCCAAAATAACAATGTCCATGACTCGTGACCCCCAAAATAACAATGTCCATGACTCGTGACCCCCAAAATAACAATGTCTGTGACTCGTGACCCCCAAAATAACAATGTCCATGACTCGTGACCCCCAAAATAACAATGTCCATGACTCGTGACCCCCAAAATAACAATGTCCGTGACTCGTGACCCCCAAAATAACAATGTCTGTGACTCGTGACCCCCAAAATAACAATGTCCATGACTCGCGACCCCCAAAATAACAATGTCCATGACTCGTGACCCCCAAAATAACAATGTCCATGACTCGTGACCCCCAAAATAACAATGTCTGTGACTCGTGACCCCCAAAATAACAATGTCCATGACTCGTGACCCCCAAAATAACAATGTCCATGACTCGTGACCCCCAAAATAACAATGCCGGTGACTCGCGACCCCCAAAATAACAATGTCGGTGACTCGCGACCCCCAAAATAACAATGTCCGTGACTCGTGACCCCCAAAATAACAATTTCTGTGACTCGCGACCCCCAAAATAACAATGTCAGTGACTCGCGACCTCCAAAATAGCAACGTCCGTGACTCGCGACCCCCAAAATAGCAACGTCCGTGACTCGCGACCCCCAAAATAACAACCTCTGTGACTCGCGACCCCAAAAATAACAATGTCAGTGACTCGCGACCCCCATTTTTCTCGAAGGAGGTAATAAATATACAAACGTTGCACACATAACTACAGGCCTATATAAACATGAGCATATTGACAACACAAAACTGCAACAGACTAATAATAACCATATGATTTTTATAGTCAATTATTAATTAAATTTAATATTAAGCTTGAATATTTATTTTTTATGTATTAGAGTGCCATAAAGTCCGTCAGAAAGTTTAACTATGAAATCAATCTGCTGCAGGTCATCTAAACACCCCAGGGGTCGCAATCCTATGAATAAAAAAATACTGATACATATTCGTTTGTATGTTGTTGTTTCTTTAATGTAACTATTAACTATCTTCTGTGGCTTATTTATAAAATATGGTTGCTGTTTTTTTTTAATCAAATTTACCCCCACTTTGGGAACCACTGTGTTAGATGACTGAAACCGATACCACCTGAACACAGTGTGAAGCTTTTCCAGAACTTCACAGACTGTCGTGTGGATGCTACAGCTGGAGTTTTCACATTATGACGTCAGCATGATGCTGTTTTCTCCTCTCTGATTGGCCAACATTGCTAGGTTCACACCAAACGCAAAGACACGGCTGCATATTTCGTGTTGTTTGCCCACGGGATGGTATTGTCACGTTTACATTGATTTGTATGCAATTGACCCACGAAAATACCTAATTCCTCATTTGGTACGAACCCAGCTTACGTGTCGTTATCGCCTCCTGTTGGTTCGTGCGTGCACATAACATGCATCACAGTGCGTTTTGCTGCTGTACAGAATGACTGAGTGTGTCTCTGTCTGTCTCTCAGGGAGCGTCAGCTTTGTTTGATATGATCGAGTATTATGAATCCGCCACTCATCTCAACATCTCCAACAACAAGCACATCGGCACCCGGGGCTGGCAAGCCGCCGCACACATGATGAGGAAGGTGAGTCCTCATGTTATACTTTCAGCTTCCTGTTATTTAAGCATGAGAAAGATCTGGAAACTTACTTAGTGTAAATCAGTCAGATATTGTTTTCTATATCAGTAATGCAGTTTCTGATCAAACTCAAACCCCTCAGCTCTTCTGAGTTTTTATGTTTGAGCATTGACGACACAATACCACACATTTAAATGAAAGGGGGCGGAGCCTGGTTGAGTTGTGTTATGCCTCATTCACACTAGCAGTGACTATGTAGCTCTGTCGCTCTGGGTGGCGATTAAAATCAATAGTTGGCGTTCCCACCTTGAGGTTGCTTGGGTAAAGTTTATAGTAAAAATACCAGAGAGCGAATGAGTTTATATCGCTAAAGTAAAGATTTTTCAGAGAAAACACAAAATATAAATGTAATCAGTACATATAACGCTTAATTACACAGAGGATCAAGAAAAAAGTGTTCTCTACTCTCCTATCATTGTGGCTATTATCTACTGCAAATGCAGGTCTGTGTAGGACTACAGCATGAAGAATACAGTCAGCCTCTGCAGGAGCTGAGAGAGGATCACGTGATCTACTCATGCTCCTATTGGCTCTTCATTTGCATAAAATAAAAAAAGATAGAGGTCGCCGGAAGTTGCTTGCTCTTCGTTGAAATGAACGGTCACTGGTCGCTTGTGAGTCGCTTGTAGTGTGAACGCAGCTTTAGTGGCGGGGATGCCAACAATGGAATATTTAGTAGGGGGGCGGGGTTTTATCACCTTTCACTCACAGCACACTAATGGTTGGAGGGGTGTGGCTAAGTATATTTCACTAATCGTTGGAACAGGTGATTGGTTTCGACACAATGTCACACATTTAAATGAAAGGGGGCGGAGCCTGGTTGAGTTGTGTTATGCCTCATTCACACTAGCAGTGACTATGTAGCTCTGTCACTCTGGGTGGCGATTGAAACCGTTAGTTGGCTTCCTACCTTGAGTTTGCTTAAGTAACATTTATAGCAGAGAGCGAATGAGTTTATGTGCCGCTAAAAGTAACGATTTTTCAGAAAAAGCTAAATCTAAATGTAATCAGTTCATAAAACGCTTAATTACAAAGAGGATCAAGAAAAAAGTGTTCTCTACTCCTATCATTGCGGCTATTATCTACTGCAAATGCAGGTCTGTGTAGGACTACAGCATGGAGAATACAACCACCCACTGCGGGAGCTGAGAGAGGATCACGTGATCTACTCATGCTCCTATTGGCTCTTCATTTGCATGAAGTCAAAGGATTCTCAACTTTGTCGCGTCACTCGGTACGCCAACGGTAGATAGAGGTCGTGGGAAGTTACTCTTCATTGAAATGAACGGTCACTGGTCGCTTGTGAGTCGCTTGTAGTGTGAACGCAGCTTTAGTGGCGGGGATGCCAACAATGGAATATTTAGTAGGGGGCGGGGTTTTATCACCTTTCACTCACAGCACACTAATGGTTGGAGGGGTGTGGCTAAGTATATTATACTAATCGGTGGAACAGGTGATTGGTTTCAACACAATATCACACATTTAAATAAAAGGGGGCGGAGCCTGGTTGAGTTGTGTTATGCCTCATTCACACTAGCAGTGACTATGTAGCTCTGTCACTCTGGGTGGCGATTGAAACCGTTAGTTGGCTTCCTACCTTGAGTTTGCTTAAGTAACATTTATAGCAGAGAGCGAATGAGTTTATGTGCCGCTAAAAGTAAAGATTTTTCAGAAAAAGCTAAATCTAAATGTAATCAGTTCATAAAACGCTTAATTACAAAGAGGATCAAGAAAAAAGTGTTCTCTACACTCCTATCATTGCGGCTATTATCTACTGCAAATGCAGGTCTGTGTAGGACTACAGCATGGAGAATACAACCAGCCTCTGCGGGAGCTGAGAGAGGATCACGTGATCTACTCGTGCTCCTATTGGCTCTTCATTTGCATGAAGTCAAAGGATTCTTAACTTTGTCGCGTCACTCGATACGCCCACCTTGTTGCCAACGGTAGATAGAGGTCGCCAGAAGTTGCTTGCTCTTCATTGAAATGAACGGTCACTGGTCGCGTGTGAGTCGCTTGTAGTGTGAACGCAGCTTTAGTGGCGGGGATGCCAACAATGGAATATTTAGTAGGGGGCGGGGTTTTATCACCTTTCACTCACAGCACACTAATGGTTGAAGGGGTGTGGCCAAATATTTTTCACTAATCGGTGAAACAGATGATTGGTTTTGACACAATATCACACATTTAAATAAAAGGGGGCGGACCCTGGTTGAGTTGTGTTAACGGTAAATAGAGGTCACCGGAAGTTGCATGCTCTTCGGTAAAATAAGCGGTCACTGGTCGCTTGTAGTGTAAACGCAGCTTTTAGTGGTAGGGATGCCAACAATGGAATATTTATTTTATATATATTAAATATTACCATATCATCTAACCCAACAGGTACATTTAACTCATGAACTAAATTTGTAGTATATAATAAGTAATATATAACTCTATTAAACTTCTATAATTTTGACGTACTTAAGACAGATGAAGCGGGCTTATAACTAATTGAACTTTCTCAAAAAGTTCAGAAAACAAGATGCAGGACTTTATACGGTCCATGTTTTAAAACTCAAGCAGGTGTTTATTTTTGCTGGAGTATCCAATGCATGAGCTGTAAAGACCCGCCTTCTTTTGGAAAGGGGGCGGAGAACAGCCGCTCATTTGCTTTTAAAGGGATTCAAAATCTTGGGGGGTCCTTTCTGAAAGGGATGTTAACGGTGTAGTACAAGTGAGGTTTATTGTACTGTATATTGGGTACTATTAATAATAAATGAGTAAAATTAACCCTTTATCTGTGTGTGTGTGTGTTTAGACGAACTCTCTGCAGTATCTAGATGCCCGTAACACCCCTCTGCTGGACCATTCGGCTCCATTTGTGGCCAGAGCTCTTCGGATCAGCAGCAGTCTGACAGTCCTCCATCTGGAGAACTCCGGCATCTCTGGACGACCGCTAATGCTGCTGGGTAATCAATGGAAAAGCTTGTGATAGTTTTCACATGACTTTTTAGGATAAATCATTTTCCCCAAATGATATGTAAACAAACAAATTATAATGCGTCCTGTGTCATGTGTGTGCAGCCACAGCGCTGAAGATGAACATGAACCTCAGAGAGCTGTATCTGGCTGAGAATAAGCTGAACGGCCTGCAGGATTCAGCTCAGTTGGGCAATCTGCTAAAGTTTAACTACAACATCCAGATTTTGGACCTGAGGAACAATCACATACTGGACTCGGGTATGAGCTCTTCCTTCTCATGGCGTTGTGCTCCTCCTATTAGCGCTCTTCAGATTGATGTGTTTTCCTCTTTTCCTCAGGGTTGGCGTACGTGTGTGAGGGTCTGAAGGAGCAGAGGAAGGGGTTGGTCACGCTGGTGCTCTGGAACAACCAGCTCACACACAATGGCATGGGATACCTGGCCGCTGCGCTGGTAAACACACACACAGATAGATAGATAGATAGATAGATAGATAGATAGATAGATAGATAGATAGATAGATAGATAGATAGATAGATAGATAGATAGATAGATAGATAGATGGATGGATGGATGGATGGATGGATGGATGGATGGATGGATGGATGGATGGATGGATGGATGGATGAAACGATGGATCATAGTAAGAAAGAAGGATGGATGGATAGATAGATAGATGGATGGATGGATGGATGGATGGATGGATGGATGGATGGATGGATAGAACATAGAACGAATGATGGATGGATGGATAGATGGATGGAACGATGGATCATAGTAAGAAAGAAGGATAGATAGATAGATAGATAGATAGATAGATAGATAGATAGATAGATAGATAGATAGATAGATAGATAGATAGATAGATAGATAGATAGATAGATAGGTGGATGGATGGATGGATGGATGGATGGATGGATGGATGGATGGATAGAACCATGGAACTTAGAACGAATGATGGATGGATGGATGGATGGATGGATGGATGGATGGAACCATGGAACCATGGAACATAGAACGAATGATGGATGGATGAATGGATGGAACGATAGATCATAGAAAGAAAGATGGATGGATGGATGGATGGATGGATAGATAGATAGATAGATAGATAGATAGATAGATAGATAGATAGATAGATAGATAGATAGATAGATAGATAGATAGATAGATAGATAGATAGATAGATAGATGGACGGACGGACGGACGGACGGACGGACGGACGGACGGACGGACGGACGGACGGACGGACAGACAGACAGACAGATAGATAGATAGATAGATAGATAGAACGATGGATCATAGAAAGAAAGAACGATGGATGGATGGATGGATGGATAGATAGATAGATAGCTAGATAGATAGATAGATGGATGGATGGATGGATGGATTTATAGATAGATATCATGCCTAGTAAAAGTGTGATGCAGAGCTCATCATTTAGTGAAATGCTCATTCAGGATGCTGTGTTTGTTTGTGTTTGTGTGTTTGCCAAATGCTGACCGTGCAGCGCTCGTGTTTATGTGTGTCCTGCCGGCTTTTTCTTAATTAAGGACTTTAGACACTCACAGCCTCTAATGCACTGCAGCATGCGCATGTCTGCTGAACAGAAAGCTTTGCTTTTACAGCACATTTTATAGCAAAGCTAAAAGTTGTTGATTTATATCTTGCAACTTAGATTCTTTTGCCCTGCGCTTGTGAGTTTTTATCATGTGATTCTGACTTATTTCTCATTATTGTAAGTTCACATCTCATAATTCACTTTTTATTTGATTGTAAGTTTTATGTTTTCCTCATAATTCAGTTTCTGTCTTGCAATTCTCAATGTTTTACACCTTGCAGTACTGTCTTTTTTCTACAGAGTTGTCTTTTAATTGTAAAAAGTCATGGCATTAAATAAACATATATGATGATGATGATCAGATGTTTTAATGATGGATGTCTCTCTCTCTCTGTTTCTCCAGCCGTTCACACAGAGCTTGGAAACACTGAATCTTGGACACAACGCAGTGGGGAATGAAGGAGTGCACAAACTGAAAGACGGACTGATCTCCAACCGCTCCATCCTCAGGCTGGGTCTGGCCTCCACCAAACTCTCCTGTGAAGGTCAGATCTCCACTTACTGAAGTACATCATTATTGTTCATTATTTTAAGTGTGTGTGGACACGTGGTCATGTGACATAGTTAGTACACAAAGATTTTTTCCCATATTAGCACATGAGAAATAATCTGATCTTTGGCAAGTCTTAAAATTTGGAAAATAATCCTAGGATGACCAGCAGCATAGAAGTCAAAATTGATTATTATATATTATTATTATTTCTTCAATTATTATTGTTTCCCATATGATGTTTTACAGAACAAGGACATTTTCACAGCATTTCCAATAATATTTTTTTCTTCTGGAGAATGTCTTATTTCTTTGAGTTTAGCTGGAATAAAAGCAGTTTTTTCATTTTTTTTTTTAAATAATGTCATTATTTAATATCAACCTTGATATATATATATATATATATATATATATATATATATATATATATATATATATATATATATATATATATATATATATATACATACACACACACACACTGTGCAGAGCAAAAGTTTAGACACTCCTTCTCATTCAAAGAATACTGGCACAATTTTGCACGGCTATCTATCTATCTATCTATCTGTCTGTCTGTCTGTCTGTCTGTCTGTCTGTCTGTCCGTCCGTCTGTCCGTCCGTCCGTCCGTCCGTCCGTCCGTCCGTCCGTCCGTCCATCCGTCCATCCATCCACCTATCTATCTATTGTTTGTCCGTCTGTCCGTCCGTCCATCCATCCATCCATCCATCCATCTTTCATCCGTCCGTCTATCCATCCATCCATCCATCCATCCATCCATCATCTATCTATCTATCTATCTATCTATCTATCTATCTATCTATCTATCTATCTATCTATCTATCTATCTATCGTCTGTCCGTCCGTCCGTCCATCCATCCATCCACCTATCTATCTATTGTTTGTCCGTCTGTCCGTCCGTCCATCCATCCATCCATCTTTCATCCGTCCGTCCATCCATCCATCCATCCATCCATCCATCCATCCATCCATCCATCCATCCATCCATCCATCATCTATCTATCTATCTATCTATCTATCTATCTATCTATCTATCTATCTATCTATCTATCTATCTATCCATCCATCCATCCATCCATCCATCCATCCATCCATCCATCCATCCATCCATCCATCCATCCATCCATCCATCCATCCATCCATCCATCCATCCATCCATCCATCCATCCATCCATCCATCCATCCATCCATCCATCCATCCATCCATCCATCCATCCATCATCTTAATTTAATCTAATCTCAGAGGTCGTGTTAGACTTTTTAATTGTCCGTCATTTTGATGGAGAGGGTTGTAAAAATTCCATCATGACCTATTATTGACCCTCATTTAATTTGCATATTTTCTAATCGCTTTTTCATTCGTATTTTATTAATGAACTTGCACGATCAGCATATAGGCTAAAATGTTCATTTATTTGACAAACAAACCTATCTGCCTGGGTGCAAACGAACCTATCTAACTGGGTGCTTTCCTGTGCGTAATCAAGCGCATCAAGGGAGACTGATGCACAGGCTATTGTCATTAAATTCTGTGTCTTTACCTCAAAAGTCGACTTCTCCTGATAGTTTAATTTTGTTCTGGAGGCTGAAGCTGTGTTCTGCTGCCACACTGGAGACCGGAATTACTAGAGCCACTTTAGCTAGTGAAGAGCGGGAGAGGTAGGTGTGGTGCGCGCAAACTGAAAGGCGCGGAGCAGGTATGCGCTCCCTGCTCGCCTCACTAACACCACTTCCAACAGCAACCTAGTGTTCCCTTGTGGTCTCCCATCCAGGTACTGACCAGGCTCAGCCCTGCTTAGCTTCAGTGAGTAACCGGTCTTTGGCAGCAGGGTGATATGGCTGTGCAGGTTTGCACAGGTTTGACAGGTTTGTCTGTTTTTGCAACTACGCAGCGGTGACAAGAGGAGACAAAACAAGGACAATCGCCATCACCTGGACAGGAGTGGGAATTACAGTTAGCAACAAATTACAATAGATCACCCTCAGCATAATCCATAAAAATGATGGATCACCTTCAGATTTTTCTGCCACTGCTAAAAAAAAAATCGGTCAATGATGGAAAACATTCGATTAACGCAACCTCTGATATATATATATATATTGTCTACAGAACAAACCACTGCCATTCAATGACCTACCTAATTGTCCTAACTTATAACCTAGTTAAGCCTTTAAATGTCACTTTTTTCACAGGTGAATACTAGTATAATAAGACAAATATTAATAACTTTGGCTAATAATTTTGTCTTCATGCATTTGTTAATTGATAACTATTCAGATATGGAGGAGGATGAATATAAATATTTCACAATTTATGATTGCAAAATTAAAAAGGCAAACACACACAGTGAAAAACTGATGTTACTTTAAAATCTTAACCTCAGGAACGTTTGGACTGATCTCTGAACTTCATTACTCAACTATTCTTTGTTTTTAAATCCAACTTTCTTTTGTACGAATAAAATCTGCTCCATTACCAAGTCACTAAACATTAAACAATATCAAAATAACAGTCAAATAATAAAAAAGTGGCGTCCAGGAAGGAATTCAACCAGTGGAAATAGTACATGATCTAACAGCTTACATATATCTGCCTGTTTTTGATATTGGTCCGATAATGACAGCATTAAAAATAGCATTCATTGATGAATGCCAAAGCTAATGATGAGCAGAAGTGTGATCGGTGTGTTGGTCCGGAGCTTCACACTCGTCCCACAGCTAAAACTGAGTCAAAGTAGTACAGTCAAAGCGTCAAAGCAGCGACTTTCTTGCTGTGTGGTGACAGTGGTAATCACTAAGCCACTGTGTAAATTGAATGTACTGTTGTCACTCTATTTATATATGTATTTATTATTATTTTATTTATTTATGTATGTATTTATTTATTTATTTATTTTATTTTTTTATTTTAAAAAGATTTGGCAGCCCTTTTTTACAATTTTTTTTTTATAATTACTTTTCCTTTAATTTTTTTTATTTTTTATTTATTTATTTATTT
The DNA here is from genome assembly GCF_052040795.2 of Danio rerio. Classification (NCBI taxonomy): domain Eukaryota; kingdom Metazoa; phylum Chordata; class Actinopteri; order Cypriniformes; family Danionidae; genus Danio; species Danio rerio. The sequence continues at coordinate 52,314,651 of NC_141038.1, forward strand.
TTATAGTTTTTTAGGCAGTGTATTTAGGGTTTGTTAAAATGGGTTTATATGTATAAAAAATTATAATTTTATAATTAATATTTTATTTGTTGTGTGTGTGTGTGTTTGTGTGTGTTTGTTTGTGTGCGTGCATGCGGGTGTGTGTGTGTGTGTGTGTGTGTGTGTGTGTGTGTGTGTTTGTGTGTGTTTGTGTGTTTGTGTGTGTGTGTGTGTGTGTGTGTGTGTGTGTGTGTGTGTGTGTGTGTGTGTGTGTGTGTGTGTGTGTGTGTGTGTGTGTGTGTAACAGGAGCGGTGGCCATCGCAGAGTTCATCGCTGAGAGTCCAAGGCTGCTCCGGCTGGACATGCGAGAAAACGAGATCAAGACCGGAGGCCTCATGGCTCTCTCTCTAGCATTTAAAGTCAACACGTCTTTACTGAGACTCGACCTGGACCGAGAGCCCAAGAAGGAGACGGTGAGAGCTGGGAGAATCTCATATACAGCAGGACTGAGCTAATACAGACAGGCAACTTTAACATATTACATGAACCATTGGTTTTAAATTATGCAAAAATCACTTTTGTAAGGGGTTGAAACAGTTGTGTGAATTTAAACATCCTCTAATGGTAAAAGTGAATCATTTATAAATAGGTGGCGCTGCTCCAGAAGTTTTTGAGTACTTTCAGGGCATGGGGTTGAAGATGCATACCATGTTTTGTAATGATATGTGAATATGTTGTTAAAATATAGCATTTTTGGCCAAAAATCGAAATGGGCGATGCCCAAAATGGCTGACCTGTGAAAATTCGACATGCTCTGCCGGATGTAATGAGACCAGTTTTATGAGTTTCGGACGAAAGGTTGAGACGTTATAAACCAAAAAAGCTATTTTTTTCCTATCTCCGGACCACTAGGGGGCAGTTCGCCGAAACTCTGCATATAACCTCAGACCCTAGTTGTCATAACACACACCAAGTTTGGTGTGAATCAGTGAATGCGTTACGGAGATATCGCCTCAAATCCATTTTCGCAAGTTCTACGTTACATTTGATTGCAAGTTAAACGAAAACATGTGGTCTAATCAACTTGAATTCCATAAATTTGGGTTGGCATGGTCTGTAGATCATGTGTTTAAATTTTGGTGAAAATCGGAGACACGGCCTAGGACGAATTCAATCAAATAGGTTTTTCGAAAAATTTTAAAAAGTGCGAAAAAATTCATGACAGAAAATGACGTCGTAGGATGCGTTTGTATCGGACTGAGCCAAGGAATCAGAGGAAAAAATAGAATTTTGATTGTAGCCCATTCGGTTCAAAAGTTATCATGATAAATACACGTGAAAGTTTGGACCAGTGGTGGCGCTAGAGAGTTTGATGTTGAGACTTCATATTTGGTCTGATTAATGTTAAGACTGTCCTCTATCCTTGTGCCAAATTATACAACTTTCCCGCATATGCCTATATGGGCTGCCATTCAAATCCGGCGGAAGAAACGGAAGAAGAATAATAATAATAGGAACGCTAACGAAAGCAATAGTTGCCTACACACCTACGGCGCTTGGCCCCTAATTAGACTTGATTAAAACAGTCTGCTGGTTGGCATTCTCCCTTTGTACGTGTCATCAGAGGGGGAAAGCCCCGCCCACTAGTGACCATCTCTCCCTCATTAGCATAGGATGATAGTCTTGTTTTTGAATCTGCCACTATGCTGACACACAGGCATCAGAAGCACCTCTCTTTTTTTACTGCACACCACTGGTGATGTGTATTGATATACAGCTGAAGGCAAAACTATTAGCCGCCTGTGGAAATCTTTTTCTTTAAAAAAATAAAAGCAGTTTACATTTTTTACAGGTAATTATATATACGAGTGTTCAGCAGGTGTGTGACATTGACACTGTTTATTGCATCCCCGCACTGCATCTGTGTTTCCAGGTGAAGAGTTTCATTGAGACACAGCGCGCCCTGCTGGCCGACATCCAGAACGGCTGCAAGAGGAACTTCATATTGGCCAGAGAGAAGGAAGAAACCGAGCAGAAGATGAGACTCTCGGCTTCAATGGCAGAAATCGCCACTGAGGACCAAACCCACGAAGAAGAAGAAGAAGAAGAAGCATCCCCTTTGAAGAAAATCGAAGAAGAAACCACAGACGCTCCGAAAGATGCAACCCAGGAGAGCAGTGAAGTGTCTGAAAACCAAGAGCCCAAAGATCAGGAATCAACACCGCAGGATGATTCAGATTCAGACACTGAAGATGAAGAAACGCCAACAAACACTTCATTAACATCCACATCTCCAATACCCATTCCAGCTGCAGCAGACACCAGTAAAACCATCCCCTCCACTCCTCCTATAGCATCTCCAGCCGTCATTTCAGGAATTACAGTAACAGAAGCCAGCATTGTCACACCGTCATCTCCTGGACGATGTATTTCAGTGTCCAGTCCAGGAAGAGGACACAAAATCTTCATGGTAACCCGTGTGGAAAGCCCTCCCGAGCAGCAGCAGACGAGTATCGCAATGCTCAAAAGCATCCAGCCGTCAGCAATAACTGATATAAAAGCACCTTCGCAGACGCAGAATTCAACACAACCCACAGAGAAATCGCATGCAGAAAAGACACCAGATGCACAGCAGGAGGATTCAGTATCCACAAGCACACCGAGTCTGGATGCTAATATTGACCAGACTCAGTTGACAGAGAGTGTCAGTGAGGAGGAGCAGAAGAAAGCAGAAACACTAAACAATGAAGCTGATATAAATGAAGACGCAAACACAGGAGCGCCGCTGCCCAACGGTCTGAAGCCAGAGTTTGCCTTGTTTGAGTTTGAGGGAGCCAAACCAGCCAGCTGTATCATGGAGCACGGTGAGTTCACGCTGCATTCACCTGACGATAAGCTTTCAACACATTGTCATGTTTACTCCTGGGAGAACTTTTTCTAGAGGAGCTGTCGACATGAAGTTGAAGCAGATTTTGGTAAAAACCCAAACAATACACACATGAAAATAAAACTAAACAAATCTGAAAAATTAGTTATGTGTCATAATTAAATAACAGAAACTACTGAAACATATTTAATAGGGGTGTCACGATTTCGATTTTAAATTTATGCTTAATTTCGATTATCAAATCAAAAAATAGAATCGTCGATGCTGCCACGCCCCCATGTCACGTCAGCTTGGCTTGCCAAGCGGGAAAAAAACACGCTTGTTGAACTGCTGAAGCAGGAGACAAAGCTTAAACCCTCTCCTTTTTCAATGAAGTCACCGGTGTGGAAGCATTTTGGATTTCCAGTGAGTTACGTTGACAACCTTCGTGTTTTCGAAAAAAAACAAACACAGTTTTGCAAGCTCTGCTATGTACGTATTAGGGTTCGTCCGATTGACAACACCGGCATCTTGCTCCTCCGCCCGCCCCCGTTGCAAATCCACTCGCGAAAAGTACACACTCAGGCCCTGTTTACACTGTCTTTGTTTTTAAATGGCATTTTAAAACGACAACGATTTGACATCCACAGTGGCGTGTAGCATTTCTGAGCAGTAGAGCTGTGAACCTACACTAGTCTCACGGTTCGGTTCGGTTACGATTATCATGCCATCGATTCGGTTCAATTCGATAATTCAGTGCATTGACGATGCTTTTATATTATTTTCACAGCTGCAGCTCTTGTATGAAAATGTATGAATATATTTATATTTATATAGGCTATTATTTGTAATACAATTGTGTCATTTAATAGAAACAGTCAGATATATAAACTGAAACTTTTTAAAAAACGAGCATTAAGCAAATAATATAAACAAATATAAATATCCAGCTCAATTTCTGATCCTTGTCTAGTTCTCTTACACCCCTTTGATTGAGATTGATTGGGTTGCGATTGGCTCTTGCGCGCTGTGCTCTTCAGATGTATTATATGCGGCAAGCGGCAGCGGCAGCGGCGATCAAACGGCTGATGTATGATAGACACGGTGGAGAAAACTCTGCAGACACGCGCTCGTTTCTGTATCCAAAAGTAACGCTGTAAAACAGCCGAGAGGAGAAGAAAAGCCACGCCAGCAGGTCAAATGGGCCACTGTGTGTGTGTGAGAAAGAGAGAGAGAGAGAGAGAGAGAGAGAAATGGAGTAGGCTACTTTCATTCTCAAACTCACACAGTGAAATTGTGCACAGTTCATGAGTATTAAGTAGTTAAAGCGCTGTAAATACTCGCAATCGTCTCCCTCGTGACAGAGCGCATATGAGGTAAATGACGTCAGTAATAACCGGTTATGATTATTACTGAACCGAATCCGAATTGTCTGCGTCTGCATCGCGGTGCATCGAAGAAACGATTAATTTTGACACCCCTACTGAGCAGCCCTCCTTCCTCTCTACCTCTGAAAATGCACATCACGTGACCACACACACACAGACGCACACACAGCCATGCGCTCGAGACAGCAGGTCCAGGCAGTCAGAGGACTGCTTCAATCTTTCACACAGGTACTTAGTCATTTTAGCGAACACCTCAGATGCTGTTGGCTGGTTCCTGTTGGTTGTGCCTCTTTTTTTACCGACGCCATTATAACGACACAGATCACTGCCTATTCACGAGTCCCGCAGAAAAAGTGATTGACAGGTGGTAATTATGTGTGTATCTTGCCTTTATTCATTTACTGTATGATTTGTTTATAGGGAAAACAAAGACCATGCAGGTCAGGTAGTTTAAACGGCAGGCTACAAATAATTAATTGGTCATGAATTAATTAGTTATTCATAATCGAAAATCGAATCGTGCCTTTAGAATCGAAAATGTAATGGAAACAAGGATTTGGAGGATCGTGACACCCTTAATATTTAATACTTTTTAAAAAGATTTTTTTGTTTTAATGATGGCAGCTTAAAGATGCCTCTCATATGAAGAATGAACACTCATGCATTGCTCAGGTGTGAGTTTTTCTTAGGGTGCTTTCACACTTGGTTCATTTGCCTGGACCGTACCCAAGTTTGACGTAACAACCCCCCCTCGGTACTTTCTCGGTTGTTTTAAGTGTCTTTTTTCCTTCTGAACTCCGTTACGCTTGCGCCATCGAGCTGATGTTGTGTGTATGGCTGTTGCTAGGTGACGGACATGAAAGCAAAGTGTCAAAATGGAAAGACGTAGGCTATGGGTCGCGGTCGTTCTGCAGTCTTTTCGTTTTGGACATACAAATAGCGACTATCCATCTGCCGCATAATGCGATGTCCACAAAAGCTGTTTTTGGAGGAGACAAGCAGACATTTCCCTGTGTTTATAATAATAATAATAATAATACCTTTTATTTTTAGGCGCCTTTCAAAGCACTCAAGGACACCTTAGCGCAGATCACAAGCACATCATAAAAATACAAG
>NC_141038.1:52322500-52360000 GCF_052040795.2 Danio rerio
GCCAGTCTGGAAACCAGCAGAGACGCACCATAATAACTCCGAGACCAAGGTGAAGCAAGCAGATCCACATCTTCACGAAGACACTCTTCAATAATAACTCATCAGTGTTTAATAATAACCCCATATTCATCTCTCCTCAGGGTCCACACGTGCAGCGAGAATCAGAAAGGCCGGTTTGTTCATTGCCCATATTCCTCAGGTCTCTTTCCATCTCTCTTCTGCTTTCAACACATTTTACATCAACAACACGGAGAACTTCAAATATCCATCCTAAAACACGCCAAAATTAGGACAAATCCAATCTATCATTCACTGAACACACTTATTCAGCCATTTGTGTGCTTCAAAAGCACACAGCTACCAAAGACACACGTGGAGAAACACACACATGATAGCAAAACGGACCCTGCTGGACCACACTGAGCAAACACACACACACACGTCATTGGATGTTGTTTAGCAAGTCTGTGTGTGCGTTTGTCATTATTAGTGTCTCTTCAACGCACACAAACACACACACATAGACTTACCAAAGTGATGCACACCTGCTTTCCATATGATCCTGCTCAGGAATGGGTTAAAACGGCCACTTCTGATCTCCACCAATCAGCACTTGTGAAAGCATTAGAAACCTGTGTGAGTATCTGGCGCGATCGGATGGGATCGCCGTTTTTATCGAGTCGCCAGACGAAACAGACGAATGAATTGTACAGTTTTCCACCCTGTGTTTGTCTCTCTCTCGCGCTCATTCTGTCTTCCACCGGTTATCACTCATCAGACACGTTTGCCTTTAAACCTCTTTGTTATTCTGGCTGAATCGGTTTCTGTTTACTTCTGATTCTTTTCCTTTTATTCCCCCCTCCCTCCTCTCTTCATGTCTTTTTTTTAAAGCTGTTGTGGGATTTCCCTCCTCTTTTTTTCTTTGGTGTATATTTTCAGATTCTTTAAAGAGCAAATATTAAGTTTAAAGGTTTACTTTTTCGATTGGTTGGGGTTTTCGGGGCTCTGTTGATTTATATAAAGGGGATGGAGCTCTAGAGAGTATATATGATGTAAATGGAGAGTGTGTTTTGGGGCAGCCGGATTATGAGACTTCATAAAGAAAACACTAAAGTTGTGAGGCTACCGCCTGCTGGAGACACTAGAGACTACACTTTACCTCGAGAGAAGCTTGACCTGATCAATGTAGTACTCGCCACCATTCCTGTGGTTTTGGTTCTTTCTCTTTTTCTCCCGAGCGTCTCGGAAAAAGCAGACGTCGGCCTCTACATCCAGATCGTCTTCGACCTTGAGAAATCCACACTTCTGTGAGCCCCACACACCTGATGTTTGTAATGCTTTATTTTTAGTAATTTTTAAAAATTACCTGTTAAATTAATCAAACTGTACTGGTAAACACAGAGAAATGTGTATGGCTTTTCCCTCTCAAATAAATGCATGTAATGACAAACCTGCAGCGCTGCTGGTGAATGCTTGTGTTTGCACGATTGCATTAATGGCTGATGTTGAATTTGTTGTAGCATTCAGGGTTGAGTTATAATTTAAAACGCATATACACCCATTGCATTATCAGCTTTTTGCTTGAATGTGACACGTTTAGTTATTTTTGCTACTCGAAATCATGCTGAAACTGGTATTTGGTACCATATTTGAAGTCAAGTCTGACTTTGTCACTCCTCAACATGTGTGGACATACAGTGGAATGAAATGCTGTGTTTCGCTGTGTGCTACATAATTATCAATATCAGAGTACCCGAAAAAGACTTAATTTTGATCTCAAATTAATAGCCTTAATAGCCTTGAATTTGGCACACAAAGGCTTGGATTTCGTTACAAAGGTCTTATTTTATTTATTTATTTTTGCCTTTCCTATGAATAAAGTTCATACCATAACAAAATTAACTGTTACTAATGTAGGCTAATTAAAAAATTCATGCAGCGTAACGTTGAGTGCATCTCGCGCTCCATCTCATAGCAGAAAGTGCGTCGCCGTAGCTTACGAGCACGTGTATTGGATTTGTTTCTACAGGTGGTTTGTCAGGCTCACTCACCTGTGTGAGTCACTCAGAAATGCACAATGTTTCATAAAGATATGGAGGGGTTGTAAGAAAGTGTCTAGGGTTTAAGTGTCCGGTGCATATGGAGAGAGAGTGTTTTTACAGGTGGTTTGTCAGGCCCACTCACCTGTGTGAGGCGCACTCAGAAATGAACAATGTTTTTATGGAGATGTGGAGTGATTGTAAGAGTGTTGGTAGTTTAAGTAAAGTGTCCGGTGCATTTGGAGAGAGAGTGTTTCTACAGGTGGTTTGTCAGGCCCACTCACCTGTGTGAGGCGCGTTCAGAAATGCACAAGGTTTCATAAAGATATAGAGTGGTTGTAAGAGTGTTTGGAGTTTAAGTGTCCGGTGCATATGGAGAGAGAGAGTGTTTCTACAGGTGGTTTGTCAGGCCCACTCACCTGTGTGAGGCGCACTCAGAAGTGCACAGTATTTCATAAAAATATGGAGTGGTTGTAAGAAAGTGTCTGGAGTGTAAGTATAGTGTCTGGTGCATATGGAGAGGAAATGTTTCTGCATGTGGTTTGTCAGGCCCACTCAGTCAATGGGGCAAAAACAGCCCCGAACATAACCAAAGGGTAGTAAATTTTCCCGTAGTGTGTTGAGTTTTTGAAAAATTCCAAAACATTTTTCCCAAAGATCTCTGCTACAAGCGGCTGAAATGAGTTCCCTTCGCAGGGTGGCAGGACACACCCTTAGAGATGAGGAGCTCTGTCACTCGAGAGGAGCTCTGAGTAGAGCCGCTGCTCCTCCACATCAAGAGAAATCAGCTGAGGTGGCTCGGGCATCTGTTTCGGATGTCTCCTGGACTCCTAGGGAGTTGTTTCAGGCATGTCGAACCGGGTAGAGGCCTTAGGGAAGACCCAGGCCACGTCTCTTGGCTGGCCTAGTAATGCCTTGTGATTCCCCCAGAGGAGCTGGACGAACTGTCTGGGGAGAAGGAAGTCTGGGGTTCTCTCCTGAGACTGCTCCCCTGCGACCCGGCCCCTGGAAAAGCAGATGAAAATGAATAAATGAATGTCTCAAAATAAAATTTGTCATCAAAAATTTGCTGAAACAGAAAGTTATGGCCTAATTAAGACTCAAAATCACCACAGAGTGGATGAAAACATCCCTTAACAGCACTCAAGGGTTAATATATCTTAATGTGAGTTATTATGAGTTTTGTGGAAGTTGAGTCGCTGTTGTTGTATGCTGAGTTTGCACAGGTTGAAACCCCCTGCTTTCATCTAAAAGAAAGCATCCCGTCAGGTGGTCTGGTATGTTATACACCCCGAGATGTATGCAAACAGTATCAAACAGGCCTGCAGCAGGAGAGCAATATGTTTGAGATTACCGAGCTTCTGTTGAACCCCGAGCACAGGACGTACACAAATACAGTAGAGAAGCAGAGCCTGAAATAATAAACCACAAACACACCTGAACGTCTGTTTAATGAGGGAATATAATCCTCAGACATTTGGAGACTCTTAGTGTAAGTAAAACAATAGTTAGGATCATTATTTCATCATCATGTCAACGTCGGTGGAGCTTGCTGTACTTTGGGATGTTCTGTGCTGTATATAAGGGATTTCTGAGGTATTTGACTCTTGGAGCTTATTATTATAAAGCTACTTTGAAGGAATTTTGGGTGTAATCCTCAGTGCCTGCCTTATATAATCACAGGGAGACGTCAGAGCTCCATGTCTCCATTTATTGAGTGATTTTACAGTACAGGATGGATGGATGATAAAACAATGGATGGATTGGTGGATAGAATGAGGATGGATGGACTGAAAGATGGAATGAATGACTAAATACAGCTGAGAGATTAATTAAATAAACAATAGAATGATGGATGGGATAATAGAACAATAGACGAATTGGTGGATTGAACAATGGATGGATAGAAGGATGGATGGGTGGATGGATGACATAATGGTGGGTGGATAGAGGGATTTAAGGATAGACTGAAGGATAGATGATTGGATAGATTGAAAGATAGACTGATGGATTAAAGGATAGACTGGTGGCAGGTTGGATGGATGAATAGAATGGTGGATGGATGGATTGAAGGGAGACTGATGGGTGGATTTGAGGGTAACATCATGGATGGATGGATCGATTGAAGAGAATGATGAGATCAGTGGGTGGATTGATTGAAGGATACTTCTAGGTGGATGGATTTAAGGATAGAATGTTTGGTGGATGAACAGAATGATGGATAGATGGATGGATGTATTATAGGATAGACTGATGGATGGGTGGATTCAAGGATAGAAAGATGTATTGAAGAATAGAATGATGGATGCATGGAAGAATGGTGGATTGATGGGTGGTTGTATTGGAGAATTGATTGGTGGGTGGATGCATAGATTGAAGGATAGATGGATGGCTGGATGGATGGATTGATTGATAGGTGGATAGATGGATGAACATGATGGATGGGTAGATGGATTGAAGGATAGAATGGTGGATGGATGGATGGATAGCTTGAAGGACCGAATGACGGATGGATGGATTGAAGGATAGAATGTTGGATGGATGGATGGATAGATAGATAGCTTGAAGGACCATATGATGGATGGCTGGATGAATTGAAGGATAGAGTGGTGGATGGATGGATGGATTGAAGGATAGAGTGGTGGATGGATGGATGGATGGATGGATAGCTTGAAGGACTAAATGATGAATGGCTGGATGGATTGAAGGATAGAATGTTGGATGGATGGATGGATGGATGGATGGATGGATGGATGGATGGATGGATAGATAGATAGATAGATAGATAGATAGATAGATAGATAGATAGATAGATAGATAGATAGATAGATAGATAGATAGATAGATAGATAGATAGATAGATAGATAGATAGATAGCTTGAAGGACCATATGATGGATAGCTGGATGGATGGATGGATTAAAGGATAGAGTGGTGGATGGATGGATGGATGGATAGATAGCTTGAAGGACCAAATGATGGGTGGCTGGATGGATTGAAGGATAGAATGGTGGATGGATGGATAGATAGAACGGTGGATGCATGGAAGGATAGAATGATGGATGGGTAAATAGAAGGGTGGATGGATTGAAGAATAGACTGGATGAGTGGATGGAAAAATGGATTGAAGGATAGATGATGAATGGTGGATGGATAAATAGAATGAAAGATGGGTGAATGAATGGTTTGAAGAATAGGCTGATGGATAGATTGAGTGATAGAATGATGGATGGGTGGATGGATTATAAGATAGAATGATGGATGGCTGGGTGGATGAACAGAATGATAGATCTATGGATGGATTGATGGACAGAATAATGGACTGTATGAAAGATAGAATTGTGGATAGGTGGATGGATAGATGAACAGAAGGATGGATGGATTGAAGAATGAAATGATGGATGGGTGAATTGGTTGAATCATTGATGGATAATAGAATAATGCACGGATGAATATGAACATCAGATTGAGATCTAAAATTGGCGTATTTTTGATCTGTTTTTGACACCAGTGTGAGATGTCAGTTTGACGTCATGTTGACATCAGCTGGATTTGCAGTCTTGACATGTTTTTTCATAAAGTTATTTGACATTAAGGTTTCCGCTGGGTTTCTTTCAGTTTCTATGTGGGAACAGTTTCACAGTAAATCCTTCTGTGCAGTCGTGATTGTGAATTTTCTATTTAATTTGGCTTTTCTTTGAAAGCAGATTATACGTTGACCCCCGTGAGCCAGAAATTCTCCACACTGACCGTCCAGCAGTGAGTGTGAATGGGGAACGGGCTCATGGCTTGTGTTCAGGTAAGATCTCCATTGGCTCTCAGTGTTTTGACTGCAGCCTGCTGTTGATTTAGGCCTTTAAAAAGCCTCTCGCTTGTCAAACTCAATGAGACGTGTTGGGCAGATCTGTCCCTCAGGCACAGAGAGAGTTAAAAACAGCCCTTTGGCCACAACCTCTGCATCTGAATTCCCTATAGACATTTGTTTATGAATATCAGAAAAGCCATGAGAAAAGGAGGAGAATTGTGGAAGAGCAGCGAAGAAATGCTTCAGTTCTTCCAGCTCACTGACTTATGACTAAAGTGAACCGACGGACTGAAGATCCCTCACATGATAGTGCTTACACACACACACACACACACACACACACACACACACTTCAGCATAACTTTATCCGATTTTATCCTCAGACTGTCCTACCAGAGTTTATTGGCGCATGCTCATGTCAAATTATCAAGCTGCACATTATTTTGTAATAAAAGTTATATGATCAGAAAGTCATGGCAGCATATTTTTTTAATGTTACTTTAGCTTATTTTGGTGAGATAATCAGATTTCTGCTTTATTTTTTTATTATTTGTACAAAACTTGAAGTTTAAGTCATTTTAATTGAAGTTGAGGTGACTTATAAAGTTAACTTCAAAAATTGATGGTAGCAATACATTTTTTGCAACGTACGAGTGCATGGATATCTTCATATGTGGGGGTGTTTATTCTATCCTGCTAGGGAAAACTGATGAGCAGGGCCAGACGGAATCTACGGACGTTTTTAGCTATTTCTGAGGAGAATTTTAGTAAAAATCTGCGGATTTCTGCGGAATTATTTTGAGAGTCTCCAGCGGAGTATCATAACTAAAACCTTAATATAATAAATAAAAAGTAATAAATTACTGAATAAAAACTGAATAAATTCAGATTCACATATTTACTCAAGTAAATAAACAGAATTAATAATGGGCTAAAAATCATCTGCGGAATTCAGCGCGCGCAGATTCCGTGTGGGCCTACTGATGAGGTATTTTGCTCTGTAAAACGATCCAACTTTTGTAGAAATGTATAATAGTATATGTGGGGTGGCAGGGTGGCTCAGTGGTTAGCACTGTTACCTCACAGCAAGAAAGTCGCTGGTTTGAGTCCTGGAGTTGGCATGTTCTCCCCGTGTTGGCGTGGGTTTCCTCCGGGTGCTCCGTTTTTTCCCACAGTCCAAACACATGCGCTATAGGGGAATTGATTAACTAAATTGGTCGTAGTGTATGAGTGTGTATGGTTGTTTCCCAGTACTGGGTTGCAGCTGTAAGGGGATCCACTATGCTGGATAGGTTTGCGGTTCATTTTGCTGTGGTGACCCCTGATAAAATCAAGTCGGGAAAAAAAACGAGTGAATAATAGGATATGAAAGCCATAATTATTGTTTAATTGATCATTGCTAAGCCCACACGGAATCTGCGCGCGCTGAATTCCGCAGATTCCTGCAGATTTTTAGCCCATCATTAATTCTGTTTATTTACTTGAGTAAATGTGTAAATCGGAATTTATTTAGTTTTTATTTAATATATTACGTTTTTAGTTACTCCGCTGGATACTCCTGAAATAATTCCGCAGAAATCCGCAGATTTTTACCAAAATTCTCTGCAGAAATAGCAAGAAAAACGTCCGCAGATTCCGTCTAGCCCTAATCATTGCCCACACACTGTCCTGACATTTTTATTCCTAAATTCAGCATTTAAATATCAAATAAATTATATTTAAAAATTATTCTTAAAAATGTGTTAGTCTTGACTCATCCCAGTACTGGGAAACACCCATGCATACTCATTCACACACAGTCATACATTAAGGCCATTTTAGCTTACCCAATTCCCCTATAGCGCATGTGTTTGGACTGTTGTGGAAACCGGAGCCCCCGGAGGAAACTTATGCCAACACAGGGAGAACATGCAAACTCCACACAGAAATGCTAACTGACCCAGTCGGGACTCGAACCAGCGACCGTCTTGCTGTGAAGCCACAGTGCTAAACACTGAGCCACCATGCCGCCACCACATATACTTATTTAGATCATAATGCAATCGTTTGGATAAACTGTTTTGAAAAAGTAAACTGCTAAATGAACAAACGCTAATGTGAAAGGTGTTGTTTGTTTGGTGAGACAGTTGTGTTCATAACACTAGAGCATGAAGAATGATTGGGGCAGTTTCTGCCATTGAGATGACTGGGTTAAGTTTCCAGTAAAACTGGTTCTCTTTACTGTATAAAGCTGATGATTCTGGTGGATGGAAGAGATACAATATTAGGGAAATTGAGCAGAATAAAAAGAGAAGAGAGGACTCCATTTAAGAGAGAGCCTTTATTTTGCACGGCTCCAGCCTGATGATTTAGATCTCTCTTTTTTTGCTGACCAACATCAAACCTCAAAACAAAAACCTTCTTAAAGCACAGGATTGGTTGCAATATGAAGAGTCGTGCTGTTTTATTATCTATTTGTCAAACCCTCAGCTGTAGTTCCCTTTTTTTTTATTGTTCATTTTTCAAAGGATGGTTTGGGTGGGTGTGGGATTTCTGACCTGAAATTGTGCCCCAGTCTGCCCCTGAGCACACACACACACACACACACACACACACACACACGCGCGCTCCGCTGGGACAGAAACTCACTCTGTTACTCTGGGAACTTTATAACCGTGTCTCATGCTGCTCTGAAGACTCTATATCCCTCAGGAGGACATACACAAACAGGTAAACACTGATTTATACACATACGCTTGATAGAAATGTTGTATATTTTAAATAATGCACGATTTTTATAGTATAAAATCCTTGATTGTAAACAAGTGTACTCATCTCTCTATACACAAAAACTTTGTTGGCTGTTTGTTCAAACTACTTATTTAAAATGAGTTGAAACAACCCAATTCTTGATGTTTTTGGGGGGAGAACTTCCTTGTTTAATGTTAAATCCACTTAAATCTGTGAAAAACTAATAAGTTAGCTTCATTCATTCATGTTGTCTCATCACAAATTGGAACCCAGGATATTTACCGTGTATAAGAGACCACTTAGTTGCTGTATTCGTCAGTAAACTGTGTTTTTATTTCTGTAAACTATACCGATCACATTTCTACCAAAATTCCCTGCTAAAAAATCCAGCTTAAACCAGCCTAGGCTGGTTGGCTGGTTTTAGCTGGTCGACCATGCTGGTTTTAGAGGGGTTTTGGCCATTTCCAGGCTGGTTTCCAGCCATTTCCAGCCTGGTGTTAGATGGTCAGGCTGGGAGATGACCAGCTAACACCAGCTTGACCAGCCTAGCCAGGCTGGGAGCCCAGCCAAAACCAGCTATGTCCATCTTAAACCAGGCTGGTCAAGCTGGTTTTAGTTGGATTTAGCTGGTCATTTAGCTGGAAACCAGCCTGGAAATGGCCAAAATCCCTCTGAAACCAGCCTGGTTTTTTTAGTAGGGTTGAAATACAAATGGTGTTTAAACTATATTGTTAGCATAAAACAAATAGGCAATATTTTCAGAAATCTTTATCTTCAGTTTTTATTTCAGTCATATACCAAACTTATATGAATGTGTAACTTCAGAATATGTGAGAAATATATTGAGTTTTTGGTGAAATATGCCTGATTTGTCTTTGGATCAAGTGAACAGTTATTCTGCAGTTGTCATTTTCAGAAATAATGCTTCAAATCTCAATGTTATATTTAAGGTTTGAAAGAAATGTTGTTAAACACATAATAATTCCAGGATATCCTGATGTTTCTGAAATTACCTCGTTTTTGTCCCCGAATAGATTCAAAATAATAATAACAAAACTATTTTTTCAGATTGTTGTTGAGTTTTAGCAAGAATCTATATTTACTAAAATAATAGTCTACACTAAAAAGGCTTTGACAGGACATTAAATCATAATTAATGCCAGACAATCCCCAGCTAATAATATTTTAACGCAGCCTGAGTGAACTCATGATCTGTTAAGCACTTTTAATATAAGTATAAATGCCTATAGACGTGTTTAAGCCAGCGTAAAGGCGCATTACTGTCTCTCGATCAAAGCTGGAAGCACATGAGAATCAATCTGCTGCTGTGTCGTGTGTTTTCCTCCAGTGAAAATGTTGTAGTATCGCTGAAGTTCAGTGTGGAGTTTGTCCAGAAACATTCCTCTGATTTTACGGTCTAAAATGCACTGGAGTCCTGATAGAGATCATGGCAACCGAGACACTGCTTTCACGCTTAGTATTCAAGTCGACTCTGTGCTTTTGTGTGTGTTTCTGACAGAAAACTCCTTCACGTTTCACTCGATGAAAACAAACAGACTTACGATCAAATCGTGTGATTTAAATCTAGCTATGCGAACGGGATGTTGTTCGCGATTCAGTTTGATTCATTCGGACAGTTCACTGAGTCGAGTCTGAATTCAGTAGTGTCGGGTTTCTTTTTCAAATACTCAGAATGATGACTGAAACCAAACCTGACATTATGCTGAATCACAACACAGTCTGTGATCAAAGCTAGCGATCACATGCGAGTTAGTATTGAATTCGAGCATGTTTGGTAACGTTATAGTTCGTGATTCAGTTTGGTTCATTCGGACAGTTCACTTCAGTCTCTGAAATCAGTATTTTCAGGTTTGTTTTCTGTCATAGTTTTTTAAAAACTCAGAACGGTGACAGAAAACAAACCTGATTTGTTGATGTTTCTGAACTAGCGGTCTGAGTGTAAATTAGTATTGAATTTGATTGTATTTTGTTCGCGATTCAGTTTGATTCATTTGGACAGCTCACTAAGTCGAGTCTGAATTCAGTAATGCCTGACATTATGCTGAATCACAACACAGTCTATGATCAAAGCTAGCGATCACATGTGAGTTAGTATTGAATTTGATTGCATTTGATATAGTTCGTGATTAATTGGTTCATTCAGACCGTTCACTTCAGTCTCTGAAATCAGTAATATTGTCAGGTTTGTTTTTTTGTCATAGTTTTCAAAAACTCAGATCGATGACAGAAAACAAACCTGATATTGTTGGTGATTCTGAACTAGCGGTCTGAGTGAATTAGTGTTCAATCTAATTGTCTTTGATATAGTTTGGGATTCAGTTTGATTCATTTGGACAGTTCACTGAGTCGAGTCTGAATTCAGTAGTGTCGGGTTTCTTTTTCAAATATCCAAAATGATGACTGAAACCAAACCTGACATTATGCTGAATCACAACACAGTCTATGATCATAGCAAGCGATCAGAGTGTGAGTTAATATTGAATTCCATTATTTTTGATATAGTTTGTGATTCAGTTTGATTCATTCGGACAGTTCACTTCATTTTATTATTATCATTTTTTAAATTGTATCAACTTTAACTGCATTTAAATTAAAACTATAGTGCTATTTTTGCCAATATAACAATGACATTAATTTATGCGTAGTTCTCAATTAAAGGGATAGTTTACCACAAAGTTTTTAATTCTTTCATCATTTACTCACTCGTCACTTGTTTCAAACCTTTGAGTTTTTTTCTTCTGTTGAACAGGAAAGAAGATATTTCTAAGAATGCTATAAAATACCGTAACTTTTAACCTTCATAGTATTTGTTTTTCCTACTATGAAAGTCAATGGTTACAGGTTTTCAGCATTCTTCAAAATATCTTCTTTCATGTTCAACAAAGAAAAAATTAGCTCAATCAGGGGGAAGATGAGTAAATGATGACATTTTGTGTTTGGTATCTATTTCAAACACCTTTAACTGCATATGAATTGAAACTATAATACTATTTTTGCCAATGTGACAATGACATTAATTTATGTGTGCATTCAGTTCTCATTTAAGGGAATAGTTCACCCAAAAATGTATCTTCTCCCATCATCCACTGACCCTTCACTTGTTTCAAACCTTTATAAGTTTCTTTTTATCTGTTTGACACAAATGAAGATATTTCGAAGAATGATAAAAAAAAACATTGACTTCCATAGTATTTGTTTTTTACTATGGCAGTCAATGGTTACAGGTTTTCAGCATTCTTCAAAATATCTTCTTTCTTGTTCAACAAAAAAATAAAATAAAGAAACTTTCCCCTAGTCCCCAAGGTTCAATGATCGGTCAGAGGCTTCAAATAAGCTTAAATTAATTTAATGAATCAAATGGATAAAGCATACGGCGCACTCTAGGCTGCAGAATAAACCCTTTACAGTATGAGGTTCACATGTGGGCATTACACAACCCTCTCTAACCCTCGTAGCCGAGTGTATATCGCCGATTTCCCTTCGGTGCTTCCCGGGGGCGCTTCAATAAGATCCTCCATCCAGATCAGTCCAATCATCAGTTGTTAGGCAGAACAGCAAATTTTACGCACACACATAACCGAGCCTGCAAAAGAGTGAGCTTGAGCCCCTCCCATCTGTGATTGTTCCTGTAAATGAGCACACTGGAAGAAGAGATGTAACATCTGTTGATAACAAGTACAGAGGAGTTACCTTCTTGGTTATGAGTCACACATAGGCACAGCTGTTATGGAGCAAAATTATATGAGGTTAAGCACTTATATGAGGATGAACACATCAGCATACGTTCATGTAAATAGTTAACAGCAGAATTGAAATATTAATGCAGGGATTAGTGTATTAATGCATTAGATGACGTTAAAATCATCAAACATTCCTTCACTATAAAATAAACTTCTTCAAAATAAATTAAGATTTGGAGCCACTTGAGGATAAGTAAATAGTAAATGTTCATTTTTCGGTGAACTGTCTCTTTAAGACTTTCCTGTATACTGTATGATAACATACTTATTTTTCAGAAGTCTTTGTTGCACGGACACAATGGTGAGGATTTCCACACACACGGTCCTGCTGGTCCTCATCTTCGCCTTTCTGGTGTGTGAGATTGTGGTGGGCCAAATCTGCAGATCTCTCCTGATCGCCGTGGACAGTTTCCACACGCTCTACGTCTTCATAAACATGGCTTTATCTGCATTAAAGCATCAAACTAACGCTTCATGCACGCCTGAAGCCTCCAGAGAAGTTCCCGATCCTGTGTATGATGTCCGGATGCGTCTCCAGCCGTTCTGCATTCTGATCTCAGCTCTATTGCTGGCGTCTCAGTGCGTCTCCATCAGCCTGGAGGTTCTCACTCATCTCGTGCAACCAGAAGCCATTCAGCATCCTCACTTGTGTATTGTTGTTGGAGGAGTGAGCGTGTTGTTTAATACACTCGTTTTCGTGTGGAGAAGGAGGGCGATGGATGATGGGACGCAAAACAAAATGCGTTCTGCATCAGAACCCAAAGGTGTGTTTAAGTTACTTAATATAGTCATTCATATTGAAATCAATGGGCCACTATATTATACATTGTATATATATATATATATATATATATATATATATATATATATATATATATATATATATATATATATATGTGTGTGTGTGTGTGTGTGTGTGTTGTGTGTGTGTGTGTGTATATAAACAATAAACAAATATATATAAACAAATATATATATATATATATATATATATATATATATATATATATATATATATATATATATATATATATATATATATATTATTAAATATTATAAAATATAAATATTTTTTTTATATACAGTGGGGGAAATAAGTATTGAACATGTCACCATTTTGGCAACCATATACGCAGAGGAAAACCAACTAAATAGTTTATAAATGAAGTTCTGTGTAATAAAATGAAACGACGCAGGGAAAAAAAAAGTACTGAACACATGAAGAAAGGAAGGTGTAGAAAGGCATGGAAAGCCCAGACAGCAGTCGAAATCTCTCAGTAGTTCTTCAGCAATCCTCTGCCCTTTCTCAGTGTAAATGAAGATCAGCTGCTTCAGTCCAACATCTACATTAGCAGGAGGATGAAGATGAATCCAGGGTGGACATTTCAGCAGGACAATGATCCAAAACACAGCCAAAGAGACTCTCAGATGCTTTCAGAGAAAGAAAATCAAGCTGTAGAATGGCCTAGCCAATTACCTGATATGAATCCAATAAAAATACAGAATAAAGCTCAGATTTGATAGACGAGAGCCACAGAAGCATCAAGATTTTAACACTCTGTTGACATCTTTAAGCTGCCGTAACCAAAAAAGCCTTTTAAATAAGGTATTAAAAACTATTCAGTAGTCCACCACTTTCTCCTTGTGTCATTGTTATTACACCACTCATTTTTCAGATTTGTTTTCTTTTATTTTAATGTTTAAATGATTTTTACTAAAATCTGGTTCAATTCCATGTCAACAGCTCCTTTAGAAATATTATTCCCAGAAAAATATGTTCAATACTTTTGTCCTTATAATGTTGTGTTGTAGAAAGTGCTCTTCCGGACGGCGCACTGATGTTCTGCAACCCTCAAACGTCCAGTGTTCTGGACCCGAATCAAACCTCTCCAGACGGCTCTTCTTCATGCCAAAACACCAACGTCACCGAGTCCAAACACACTCAAACATCCCAATCCAGTATCGGAGAAGCTCCTCAGAAAATCCCTGAACCTGTAGAGAAACCTCCAGAAGAACAGAAACACACTGGTGAGAGCAATAACTAGTTACTTTAAAAAGATACAGTAAATACACTCACTGGCCACTTTATTAGGTACACCTAGTACTGGGTTGGAACCCCTTTTGGCTTCAGAACTGCCTTAATCCTTCGTGGCGTATATTCAACAAGGTACTGCCAGGAACTTGATGCAAGGCAGGATGGATCCATGCTTTCATGTTGTTGAGGCCAAATTCTGACCCGACCATCTGAATGTGTCAGCAGAAATGGAGACTCATCAGAGCAGGCAACGTTTCTCCAATCTTCTATTGTGCAGTTTTGGTGAGTCTGTGTGAATTGTAGCCTCAGTTTCCTGTTCTTAGCTGACAGGAGCGGCACCCGGTGTGCTCTTCTGCTGCTGTAGCTCATCTGCCTCAAGGTTGGACGAGTTGTGTGTTCAGAGATGCTCTTCTGCAGAGCTCGGTTGTAACGAGTGCTTATTTGAGTTACTGTTGCCTTCCTATCAGCTGAAACCAGTCTGGCCATTCTCCTCTGACCTCTGGCATCAACAAGGCATTTGCGCCCACAGAACTGCCGCTCACTGGATATTTCCTCTTTGTCAGACCATTTTCTGTAAACCCTAGAGATGGTTGTGCGTGAAAATCCCAGTAGATCAGCAGTCTCTAAAATACTCAGACCAGCCCGTCTGGCACGTTTAAAGTCACTTAAATCCTTAAATTCTTCCCCATTCTGATGCTCGCTTTGAACTGCAGCAGATCGTCTTCACCATGTCTACATGCCTAAATGCATTGAGTTGTTGCCATGTGATTGGCTGATTAGATATTTGCGTTAACGAGCAGTTAGACAGGTGTACCTAATAAAGTGGCCGGTGAGTGCATTTATAAATTTTTATGTTTTGCATTTCAAAAATATAATTTATTGTGTTGAATATAGGGAGGGAGGGTGAACTATCCCTTAATAACAGAATTGTAAAAAAAAAAAAGTGTGTGAACTATCCCTTAATAACAATTTTAATTTCTAGTTGAACTATCCTTAATATGCATTACAGAATTTTAATTTCTGCGTGAACTAACCCCCCTTTATTGTGCTTATTTGTAACCTGCCAGCACCTCAGTGTGTTTCCCAAGTCTCTATCTTCAGAGAGCATCATCTGGGTCTCCTCAGTATAGTCCAGGATCTCCTGTGTTCAGTCCTGGTTCTGTCTAATGGTCTGGTTCTGCTGCTGTCCCGAGCTCACTGCCACCGGCCTCACTCAGACTGTCACCTGCTGGTCTACCTGGATGCTGTTTTCTCCACGGTTTGTGTGGTGTTTTTACTTTCCGCCGCCCTGCCGAGGTTACACCGATACGGGCTGCTGGTCCTCCAGGCGGCGCCTCTGCATCTTTCTGTCCGCCAGGTGCGACTCTGTCTCGGTCAAGTTCCCGGAGTATTATCGGTCCACGAACTTCACATTTGGCAGCTCTCAGATTCCCTCATTATCGCATCTCTGCATGTTCACTGTCCCGCCGGGATGAGCGCAGCAGAGTGCGAGGAACTTATAGCAAATATTAAAGCAGTGTTTTACTCTTTCGGCGTCAATCATTGCACGGTCCAACCTGAGTTTCTCACGCCGGAAAAGAGCGAGGCTGCGCCCGCGGAGGGTTCAGGACGACCCGGCTGCAGTCTGCGCTGTGGGCAGGAGTGTGTGGAGAAACTCTGTTGTGCCCCCCAGGTGGACGAGTCAACAAAGGCAATAAATCCCACCTGCATCCGTGAGGAGAAACCATGTGATAGAGATGTGGTCATTGAAAATACATCTGTGATTCAAGACTGATGGCAATAAAAGATTTAATATGTGCACTGAGTCTGATAATCACTGCAGACTATTGTATCTCAGGCCTATAGCCAGCCTTGTGAAAGGGGTGTTTTTTTTCTTAAAAAGTGGACCATTTTGCGTTCATTTAGGCCACTATTTAGTAATGAATACTGCATTTTAGTGACATTTTAAGCACTATTTTAGCTAAAACAGATTGTCAGATGGTCATCATAAACTAAAAAGCACATATGAAAATTCATGGAGAACAGCAATAGCCATAATAGTATTCAAATTCATTTTAATATCGGTCACTTTTTGTGTTTCACACCTTTTCATTGGTCATTTTTTGTTTTAAGATTTTGAATAACTTGTACAACATTTTAAGCATAAACGTCACACATCCACTAGACTGTTTAGAGCTGACTCCAGACCTGTTAAACTGTTCCACAATCAAACACATACACACATTCCCCTGGTTTCACAAACAAGGTTTAAGGCTAGTCAAGATTAAATTGCATGTTTGAGCTGTCTCAACTCAAAATAACTTGCAGGGAGATGTCTTAAAATACGTCAGTCAATTTTTTTTTTTGTCTCCAGGTGCACACCAGTAATATATTTTATAAATGTGGCTTAAATAGCCTAAATTATCTAAGGCCTAGTCCTGGCTTGATCTAAGCGCTGTTTGTGAAACTGGGCCTTAAAGTACAATCTGTTTCTTACCCAAGCCTAAGTACTCTCAGCTGTCTTGATCAAAACTAGTGTAATCTACATTCAGGCAGTAATAATATCCTTACAACACAAAGTCTTTCTTGAATAAAAAGTAGAATCACTTTCAAAGAAATAATCGTAAAAATAGAAAAATCTCTTTAGACCTTTTAGACAGTTTTAACTCTAAAACTGAGAAATAACAATAGAAACAGTTGCTTCCAGTCTTCAGACCTTCACTCAAGATCTCCGTGACCTCTGACCTAGTTTGGTGGCTCCTGAAAACAGTAGAGACAGGCTAATGCACTGAACACTCTTACATATGAAGCAGTGTGTTTACTTATTCATTAGATAAATCATTTCAATACTCATTTAAATAATCATATTTAATAAAAATAAGGAGAAACAGGATGATGAGGAAAGGATGCTGAGATGAATTGGAAGGTTTAAAACTGAATCCTTCAGTGCGCAATGTTGTTTTTGTGTTATGTTGTTTACTTAAGCTCAGGCTCAAGTTCATTTTGTTGTTGTTGTTTTTTTCTATCCATTTCACCACTCAGTTAAAATGGTTGGGTTAAAAATACCCCAAAGTATAACCCAACTACAGCACTGTCCCAACTATGGGTTATTTTTAACCCAATGCATTGAGATATTTTGACTAAATGTTATTTTTTTCCACTCTGGTACTATTGCTACTATAGCACTACTCTTATTTTATATTATGGCTGTGTAAATAAATAGCCTGCAGTTTTCACATATGATGAAAAAGCTTTATTTTCACTACATTTTAAGTTCCAGACACTTAAGCGTTTTTATCCATTTAATATAGATCGGCTATGAAGTGCACGTTTGTATCATCATTAATCAAAATAAATCATCAAATTAAATTAAATTAAATTAAATGAAAAGGGCACATATTTATGTCTATCTGACATGTTTTGGCTCAAACTATAACAGGAGCAAAGAATTTAATTGGTTTGAAATCGAATGTCTAATGAATGTCATACGAACTTTACCATGGTCTGGATAAGTTGGTGGTTCATTCCACTGTGGCGACCCCAGATTAATAAAGGGACTAAGCCGAAAAGAAAATGAAATGAGATATCCAGACTTAAAATTGGTTGTTTAAATCAAGTTACTCTGCATTGATAGTAGTTTTACAATATGTATTTTTATTATATTATTTTAAACAAGTATTACGTTTTAATATACAAGTATTTGGGAAAATTTGACGATGTTGCTTCATTCACACTGTTGTGGAACTTGAAACACAGATATATAAAAATACACATTTCTTCAGATTGCTATGATTTGTGTTCTTAAGATGCTTTCATTTCTACACTAAAATGTTCTCTGTGATACGAACACAACTTTTCCTCTGTTTATCTAAATATAGACTTTTATTCTGAAATAGGCGCTACACCACTTCCGCCTATAGTGAATCGCTGCAACATCCGCTCTTTCGCTGTTTCCTCAACGGCGAACACAATTAAACAGCATTTATAATGTACTTAATAATAGCAAATAAACAAGTTTACCATAAAATATGAACGTTTTGCCTTAAAACGATAATCATGGCGAGGATTGGAGACATCATTCATCTGAACGTCGGGGGGAAAAGGTTTGTATTAAGCCTCCATCCTGCTGAGGCAAACACAGACTTCACTAACTTACCTCAGTCAAGAACTCTTAGCATTATAGTAAACCCTGGACACTTTATCTTAGGCTTACTATGCAGCAGCAGCAGCGTCGTTTTATTGAGTGTATTGTATTGATCAGACTTTGTAAAAGTCAGCAGACAGTGATAAACATCTGCATACCTTCACATTCTACAGGAGGCCTGTCTTCATTGAGGTAAAGTTGGGTTTTTGTGATTCGCACATTCGGACTTTCTGCTTGATATCATCTTATTAAAGTATTATTTGCTAATTCTAGATAGGGAAATCATAATAGTAGCCAACAACTACGTTACAACTTTGTTTACAGTCAATTAAATAGTGCTAATCTTGCTATAATGTCATACTTAGATGCGATTTCAGACCCAAAATTCAGATTATCCTGGAAAGTATATTAAGACCGTGTCGCAAGTTGTCAACAATTGTGCGAAGTTATGCTGAAGTTAGTTTTATATCCACCTAATTTTTCTCTTAATAATACAATTTCACAAAAATACTCTTTTCAAATTTTAAATGTTGAACTCATAATAGCAGCCAAGGACTGTTAAAGTACAACAATGTTCACAGTCAATTAAACAGTTGTTTTTAAGTCATACTTGCATGTGATTTCAGAATGAATGTGTAAAAGTACCATAGTAAATAATGTAGGGAGCATGTCACAAGTTGTCACTGAATGAATGTGTGAATAAAAAAAACAACTTTACCTCAATATGTGTGAATACCTACTTTGCATAAACCCTGATCATTGCATAACACCTGTGTCGATATACCATGTTCTGTTATTGAACTCTTAACCAAGAAAATAGATATACTACCTGTTTTTTAATGTTGCTTTTATGTATTTTGTGCAGGTTCAGTACCTCCAGACAGACTCTGACATGGGTTCCTGACTCCTTTTTCTCAAGGTTTGTGCATTTCACGTCATATAAAGCTAAACTAGACTTAATTTAGTTTTTTTGATAATGTTTAAATAAGGTTTTTATCACTGACTTTTTCAGTTATTTGCTTTTTAAATATCTATCTGTTTGTCTGTCTTATATAGTGAGATCCAAAGTTATGCTATTGTCTTTTGTAATGTTTAAGAAAAAGGTATTGTCAAAATGTTGGTGAATTAACCTTTTGTCTTTTATATTAAAAAATGTATGTAAAAACTTGTGTTTATGTAAAAATTAAATCACTATTCTTGAAATTGAAGATCTATGAAAAGTGTATAAAAAGATTAGTTTTGCATTTTAAATGCTTAAAAATTTGTTGCTGACAAATGGGTCAAAACTAGTAGCAAAATGATAATATTAATATTTAATTTTTTAATTATTAATAATTTAAAATAAACAATTAATATTTTGTGCTTATTGCACAATATGTTTCTTTTACACACACACACACACACACACACACACACACACACACACACACACACACACACACACACAGTTAAAGTCAGAATTATTAGCCCCCCTTTAATTTTTTTGAATTATTATTTCACAATTATGTTGAACAGATTCAGGAAATTTTCACAGTATGTCTGATAATTTATCTTCTGGAGAAAGTCTTTTATGTTTTATTTTGGCTAGAATAAAAGCAGTTTTAAATTTTTTTATAAACATTTTTAGTCAATATTATTAGCCTCTTTAAGCGATATTTTTCTCGATAGTCTGCAGAACAAACTATCGCTATACAATAACTTGCCTAATTACCCTAACCTGCCTAGTTAACCTAATTACCCTAGTTAAGCCTTTAAATGTCACTTTAAGCTGTATAGAAGTGTCTTGAAGAATATGTAATGTAATATCTAGTCTAATATTATTTACTGTCATCATGACAAAGATAAAATAAATCAGCTATTAGAGATGAGCTATCAAAACTATTATGATTAGAAATGTGCTGAAGAAATCTGCTCTCTGTTAAACAGAAAATATGGGAAAAAATAAACAGAGTGGCTAATAAGTTAAGGGGTCTAATACTTCTGACATCAACTGTGTGTGTGCGCATTTGTGTGTGCGCGTGTAAACACATACATACTGTATATATAAATAATTCTTGCTGTAATTACGCCTGGCCAGAGTTTTGACTATATGGAATTTTGAAACGCTCAATGCTGACTGGTATAAGAGTTTTTTTCTTCTTTGTGTAGTTTATTAAGTGGAAGAATATCAACGCTAAAAGATGAGACTGGAGCGGTAAGTCATCCTCATGTCTGTAAGCTAATGATAACACACTTTTTGAATATAAATGCTTCTCCATGAGGCATCTCTAAAGGTTTTTGTCTTTCTAGATATTCATAGATCGAGATCCATCTCTGTTTGCTCCAATTTTGAACTTTTTGCGCACTAAAGAGCTTCATCCAAGGTAAATATTAGAATCTTGAATAAATTATTTGCAGCCTGTTAACTGTGATTATTCAACATTGAATGTATTCCTTTATTTTTCTGACAGGTCCATAGATGTCCACTTGTTAATACATGAGGCAGAGTTCTATGGGATCACACCACTGGGTAAGATAAAGGGTATTGGGTTATTCTGGTGGTTTTAAAACATGTTATATTTACACTACAGTGCATCATCCATTTCATTGCCTGATCAGGTCTGTCACAGTTATTACATTTGTCCAACGGTTATTTGTTTAGGAAGAAAATCCATAGCAAATTTTAAAGTGAAAGTAAAAGGCCTGCGTTTGAGACAGTGTCTGTGTTTATGTGTTTCCTGCAACATTATAAGACACAATTAAAAGGTTGTTTATTAATTAAAATGTACATTTAGTCTTATAGCAGACACTTTTGTCCAAAATGACTTACTTTGAAACAAAAGTCCAAATATATCCAGTAATACTAATAAATAAAAATAATATATTTTTTGTTGTAATAGAAAATAAAATAATAAAAAGACCAATAATAATCACGACAGGCCTACCTCTATATAGATTTTGTCTTTCTGTTTCTAGAGAGGAAGCTGCTGTGCATACTGTTTAATTATACATGTACATAAATACAATAACATAAATAAAATAAAAGATCTACAAAACAATCTGTATAATAAATTTAATTGGTTAAATATATAATATAATTTCATTTAAAATATTGTTATTTTATATATTGTATACTGTAAAAGAGTATACACAAGACGCACACACACACACATTAATTGACTTATTTTATTGTCTATTATATTATTTTGTTTATTATGTTTATTAATATATATTATTATTTATATATGTTTATTATATTGATTATTATAAAACAGCATCATGTTGTTTATTTTCATTTATTATTATATTATTTACTATACAAAAACCAATTTTTATTTTTGGGTGAGAATTAATCATTAGTGAATTAATCATTCGACTACACTGAAATAAAAATTTAAAATCATGTCAAAGCAGCTTTACAAAAAGTGCTCGAAGTCTGTGTAATAACACATTATTAATGAAGTGCTCTGATCATTGCAGTAATTAAAAAACAATTTGTTTATTGTGTATTGCTTACGACTTTGTGCTGTCTAAACGATTAGTTTTTTTTATCACAGTGCGAAAGCTGCAGTTGTGTGATGAGTTGGATCGCTCCTCCTGTGGCAACGTGTTGTTCAATGGATATCTGCCTCCCCCAGGTACAGGAAACACACATCCTTGCTCAGTTTTGTAACACCACAGCATCTATCAGAAGACTGTATTGTTATAGTGTATGTATGTGTGTGGTAGTGTACCCAGTGAAGCGCAGGAACAGGCACAGCGTTGCAGGCCCTCAGTTTATGGGCGGCCGCTCGGGGCCGGTGGAAAGAGCTCCAGTGAGGAGGAGCAACACAATGCCACCTAACCTAGGCAATGCTGGCATTCTGGGCAGAGCTGCTGTGGAGGAGAGAGTGCCAGGTCTGATTCTATTCTGTTCTGGTCTATTCTATTCTATTCTATTCTATTCTATTCTATTCTATTCTATTCTATTCTATTCTATTCTATTCTGTTCTGTTCTGTTCTGTTCTGTTCTGTTCTGTTCTATTCTGTTCTGTTCTATTCTATTCTCATGGATTGAAAGTACTTGATAGTCAGACATATGGATTCAAGTTCTGGAACGTTCTTAAAAGCAAACATAAGCCCCTAAAAGTGCTTGAATTCAGTTTGAAATGAAATTGATGATGTTTTTTTCAGCAGTTGTACTGTGTAGCTGTCAAAAACAGAATCAAACCATTGTAAATTAGTTTTAAAAAATCGTACATTTAAATCTTGCACCAGAACTATATGACAAATAATGCACATTTGCTCAATATTTCAGAAACCACATTCCAATGTTACCAGTATTGATAGTAATTGTGAAACAAACATGACTAGTTTTGATGCACGTTCACTTATTTATATAACAACATACTTTACATGCCAATTTGCACATAACAGCTGCACATATAACATAACATATACAGACACTTGTCAATTTGTTTATTTGCATTCACTATTTTTTCATTTATTATCTGTTTTTTGTCCTGTCTCTGTCGTTCTGTTGCACTGTAGAAGCTTATAATACGATAACAATTTCCTCGTAATTCCTGGCAATAAAGCTCTTTGATCTGGTCTGATTTTCTATTGAATTCAATAAATTTTGTGAAAGTTCTTTGAACATGTTTAAAATAGGGTTGTGCGATTAATCAAAATCGAATTGCAATGGCAATCTGAAGCGTTGCAATTAGTTAATCGCTATAGGCTGCAATATAAAATATAGAATAACATCTGAGGTGAAGTGCTTCAAAACCAGTCTACTATGCTTCAGACAGTTAAACATGCTGGACTTGCTGTGATTGCGTCGTGAGGCTTCGCAGACATGATATCAGTTGTCGTAAACTACGCCACATTTACACGAGAAGAGACAATTGAATCTTGTCACGATGTACATTTGTCATTTACGACACCCTACATCAAGGAAATCATGCTGAAATCGCGTGATTTAACTCGGGCTTTATAACCAGCTAGTTGAGTGAGCACACTTTGGTTCTGTCCAATCAGAATTGTGCAACTGAACTACGCCCACAATAAAAAAAAAACTGGAGCTGACAAGTGGGATGATGCTGTCGGCTGCTTTAGAAGCATTAATAGATGAATTAATATCAAAGAAAAGGGAATATTTGGGTTTCAGAGTCACAGACACCAAACATAAACAGGTCACTTTTATTAGCTGTTGCAGAATTTTTGCCACGGCTTACAGATTATTGAGCTGAAGCTTGAATTAAATTAAAATCTGCTTGAAGTTTGAGTTTAATTATGAATCAAAGTGCAATATCTGTCAAAAAAAAAAAAAAAAAAAAAACGCAATTAGATATTTTCCCCAAATCGCACAGCCTTAGGTTAAAACAGTCCGTTTTTACATTTACATTGAGTCATTTAGCAGACGCTTTTATCCAAATGAGGACAAGGAAGCAATTTACACAACTATAAGAGCAACAATGAAGAAGTGCTATAGGCAAGAAAATTACTCTTGATTATTTTGATTATTTTTGAAAATTACTCTTAAATTATAATGTAAATATTAAGTGTAAGTGAAATGTTGAGGACTTTCTTGGCTCTACATATGCTGGGGTATGAATTTCAGAGGTGCTTGATTTCAAATTAATGGTACTTTAAAAAGTGTGGGATCCCTCTTGGATGCCGCCTTATTTATTCCTATTTTTTACAGTATTTTTTTAATATATATAATACAGGGTATCTGCAGGGTCTTAAAAAGACTTAAAATGTCTAAAATCTCAAAAGCTAAATTTTAGGTCTTAAAAAAGTCTGAAATTTACTAAAATGTTGTGTTGTAGGTCTTAAATCTTTTTTTTTTTTTTTTAACAGGTCTTAATTTTTCTTTCTTTGTTAACCTACTCAATCTGGCCATTAACTCCTGTACAATCTCAATAAATATTTCAACCTTTTAATTGCTTTCCTTACAGTGGCATTTGCTTTAAAGCTCTCTATTTATTCACTGCTAAGGATACTGACCTGACCTGTATTTTTATTATTAAATTATTTAAATTATTGTAGACTGAAGTAATTTTCAGCTGTTTTGTTCTATTCTTGTTACTCCCCATTCACACGGGGTTTCAGCGTCAGCGCTTGACTGAAGGCGTGTCTGAAGTTGAGGCTGATGCGATCGTCATAGCAGCGCCAGCCAATGAAATTCAGTCAGCAATAGGCCACTGTCTAGCAGGGGAATTTGCATACAGCGATCTGATTGGCTGATGCTTCCGTCAGCGCTTGAAAAGTTGAGCTAGTCCCAACTTCTGCAGCGAGCAACACCTCTGAATCGGCACTGACGAATCCACAATGCAGTTCGGCAACGCCTGACATCACCCATTCAAAGTGAATGGGAAGCGTTGACGCTGATGCCCCGTGTGAATGGGGCATTATAGGTTATAGAGTTTGTGAATGGCTATATTTGAAAATTACTTAAAAATTATATAAACAAAAATTATTATTGTATTATTAAATGTATTAAATTTGTATAAAATTTAATAGGATAAGTGAAAATCTTTTCTAACTGGGATGTTCGAAAAAAAATTAGCATTTAGCCCTGTATAAGTCTAAAATTTCACTCATTATGAAATGTCTTAAAGTCTTGGTGAAACCTGCAGAAAGCCAGTCATATCTTGACTGATGTGGTGTGTGTTGTTCAGGTCCAGTCTCTGATCCAGGCCTGGTGAGAATCATATGTGGTCATCATAACTGGATTGCGGTGGCCTATGCTCAGTTTGTGGTCTGTTACAGGTATGATTCTGCTTTATTTTACACAGTATCAGTAGTAGTGATTGAGATGTGCATGTTTTAACTGATCGTCATATTTTAGGGTTAAAGAGTCTACTGGGTGGCAGCAGGTCTTTACGAGCCCGCGGCTGGACTGGGTGATCGACAGAGTGGCTCTTAATGCCAAAGTCATGGGCGGCTCATTAGGAGACAATGATAAGATGGTCGCAGTGGCGTCGGGCACAGAAATCATACTCTGGGCAATCTGTCCTGATGGAAACGGAAATGAAATCGGTATGCACTAGAGAGATGTTTTATGCACCTGACACTTTCTTATAACTGGGAAAACCTTGTGCAATGCTGAGTGCGCTTCGAACAGGTGAGTGGGCTTGACAAACCACCTGTATATTTTTCAAGGTGTTAGTATTCTGCTTAAAGTGTCATTTAAAGGCTTAACTAGATTAATTAGGGTAATTAGGCAAGTCATTGTATAACAGTGGTTTTTTCTGGAGACACTCCAAAACAAATATTGCTTAAGGGAGCGAATAATATTGACCCTAAAATGGCTTTAAAAAAATTGAAAACTGCTTTTATTCTATCCGAAATAAAACAAATAAGGCTTTCTCCAGAAGAAAAAATATTATAGGAAATACTGTGAAAAATTCCTGAATCTGTTCAACATCATTTGGGAAATATTTGAAGGAAAAAAAAACTATTCACTAGTGGGCGACTAATTTTGACTTCACCTGTATGTGTACAGTGCCTAGCATAAATAAGTACACCCCTTACAGATCTCTCTTTTAAATGAACACTTTCTATACAGTAAGGATTTTGTTATATGCATTAGATTTGTCAGTACCAAAAGCCAAAACTGGAATTAATCAGACAAAATAATTCAAGAAAATATTATCAATCAAATTAAATTGATTGTTTTAACATCATCAGTGTATCTGTGCATAGACGGATGCTCTGATAGATGAGTGTTTTGTGTATCTGTGCTTGCACTTGATGATGAAGAGCGGTGAAGCGATGATTATTTGAGCCAATCACAGTCTTATCTGTTAAGCACATGAACACAGTGACCAATCAGCTGTGTTTAAAGGGACAGTACACCCAAATATGAAAACTTACCCACTGTTTTACTCATCCTCAAGTGGATCCGAGTCTGAAAGCTGAGACAGCTGAAATCCTGTAACCATTGACTTATAAAGTTTTTGTTTTCCTACTATGGAAGTCAATGGTTACAGGATTCCAGCATTCTTCAAAATACCTTCTTTTGTGTTCAACACTAAAAAAGAAAGACAAACAGGATTGAAGGACGTTAAGGAAAAGTAAATGACAACACAATTTTCAGTTTTGGAGGGACTTTCTCTTTAAAATCTGCTCAGAGCTTAAATGTTAGCGGGAATTGGGTGTTTTTAAAATTACAGTATTGTATGGTCAGTCGGTACTTTTGGCAATCCTAGTATGGATTCAATTCATAATAAATCTATTTTTACACAGATTTAATGTGTGATTTATTGAGTGTTTATTAATTGAGTGTTGATTGTGGTCTGCAGGTGTGTTCAGTCTCAATGTACCAGTGGAGGCGCTGTTTTTCGTAGGAAATCAGCTCATTGCCACCAGCCACACGGGTAAAGTGGGCGTCTGGAACGCCGTCACCAAACACTGGCAGGTAAAGCAGGCAAAGCTGTTCATGCTTTAGGTAGAATTGATGCTGAATGAAAGCGAGAGGAAACAGTTTCTGATTTTTACACCTCTCTTTCTGCAGAATCAGGATGTGGTTCCCATCAACAGTTACGACACCGCTGGATCTTTCCTTATTTTGGGATGCAATAATGGATCTATTTACTACATCGGTAAAGTGACCAGCAGAGCTGAATAATTGTCAAGTTTTGAGTTAGAAATAGAAACATTTCATTTAATACACGGCATTATAGCATTGACAAAAGTTTATTAAATATAATTATTTGATTTAAACTAATTAGTTTTGCTGTCCAAGACATGGGTTGCAACTGGAAGGGTGTCCGCTGTGTAAACGTGCTGAATAAGTTGGCGGTTCATTCCGCTGTGGCGACCCCAGATTAATAAAGGGACTAAGCTGAAAAGAAAATGAATGAATGAATAATTAGTTATGCATTATTTATATAAATGATTTAATAAATGGTTATGATTTATAATTGTGTTTTTATTATGTTTTAAGTATTTACAAATTGAAATGCTGCCTTTTGCAGTCAAAAGATTTCTGCATTTAAGGGATATTTAATAACACATAAGAAAAAAATGCTCCTCCTGTTGCAATTAAAAGTATTCTATTAACAAAAAAAAGTCCTACAGAATACAACGTGCAACAAATATGTATTGAATAATTTATCAATATGAAACTGAAAGATTGGAACTGCATTGTCCACAAAAATAGAAGTAGTCAGACACTTTTCAGTTCATTCCATTATTGTTTTTCTGTATGTGTAGATTAGGTTGATTAATCTTTACTTGATGACTTTTTTTTTGTTGTTGACTTTTTTTCAGGGTTTCCACGGGGTCCTAATAAGTCTAAAATTTAAATTTTTAAATTTAAATTTTTTTTTATTTTAATTTTAATTTTTTAAAATTTAAAATTTTAATTTTTAAATTTAAATTTAAAAATTTTAATTTTAGGCCTTAAAAAGTCTTAAATTCACTGTTCTAGTTGTTAAATATTTTTGCACTGGTCTTATTTTTCTGATGTCCATGAAACGCTACATCTTGTTTTTCGTGGTGTTGTAGTTCTTTATTGCACTAGTCCACATGTAATTTACGATTTTACAAATACAAATAAGACCAACATGCAATAGCCAATCAGCTTTCTGTTATTGAACTCTGTGTGCACGGCGAATGGGAGTTTGGGTACGCGCAACATGATTTCGGCTGGCGGAGACACAAGCAAACAATTTGTCAGTTTTTATTTTTTTAATAATATTTTTTTCGGGGTTTTCACCTTTTATGGGTAGGACAGTAGAGATTATTGACAGGAAAGCATTGGGAGCAGAGAGAGGGGAAGGATCGGTATATGACCGCGATGCGGGAGTCGAACTCTGGTCGCCATTTGTAGGTTTTTCACTGACGTATATATTATAGTTTTGAATTTAAAACTATTTAATAGTTATAAAACTATAATTAAGAAGCAAATTATTTATAATGTACTGATGCCCTGCTTTTCTTGGTTTATTCGTGATAATGGTCAGAAATGTTGGACCATTATTGCCTTTTTAGCTTTTAAGTATTGGACAGAAACTAGCCAGAGAGTGATGTGTCAATTGTTGAGGGGCAAAATAAAATAACAATAAATCTGTATTTTTTTTAGTACGTCTACTTTTTTTTTTGCTTTTTGCTTTCCATAATAAAAAATATAATTGTAGAACTGTAGTCATTAATATTTAACTTTAATAGATAGACCTGTCCGACATATAAACAAAAGCAAGTGATGCATCAAAGTTTGCTTTAAAAAAGTCTTGAATGGTTATAAAAATCCTTATAATCATTGCAATGAATTATTAATAATTATAATAATAATTAGTTTAAAAATCTTGAACGATATTAATGATCGGATGTAGTTCAGGAAGCTTCCTACTCTGTTTATCTGTCTGACTTTACGGTGGCTTTCTTTTGACCGCCCCTGTCATTTTAAAGAGCCTTGTCCACTTGAGGTGTGCGATGCGGCGCCAGCTGAAAGTAATAATCAGCCTCAAGATGTTTGTTTCCTGTAGTTCAATGATGCATTTAACCTGTCTTCAGTATTGTAATCAATTTATTTTGCCACAAATTTTTGCATTTTCTCTTTTTGTGTATGCGTGTTTTTGATATTGTGAAATAGGTCTTAAATTTAATACTTAATGGTCTTAAAAAGTCTTAAATTTGACATTGATATCTGCAGAAACCCCGCTTTTTCAAATGCAATAAAAATACTTTCATAAATGCAATAAATATCTACTTTTACTATACTTTCAGCATGGCTCAGATGCTTGATCCGGCTGATCTCTGATGTGTGTCTTTGTCTTTCAGATGTCCAGAAGTTTCCGTTGCGGATGAAGGATAATGATTTGCTGGTGACCGAACTGTACCGAGATCCCAGTGAAGATGCTATCACTGCTCTGAGTGTCTACCTGACGCCCAAAACAAGTAACGCTCAGCCTAATATACCTTAAAAGAAGTAGCTTTGCTTTAGAATAAATCATGATTCATTGAACGTTCATATTCAGATTTATTGTAAATGAGTGTGTGTGTTTAGGTGACAGTGGGAACTGGATTGAGATTGCGTATGGCACCAGCTCAGGCACAGTTCGTGTGATCGTTCAGCATCCGGAGACGGTGGGATCTGGCCCGCAGCTCTTCCAGACCTTCTCTGTTCACCGCAGCCCCGTTACCAAGATCATGCTCTCGGAGAAACACCTCATCTCTGGTGAAACACCTCATCTCATCATACGCACTAATGCTCTTTTATGTGGAGCACGTAGTGGGGAGACAAGTATATATCAGACCCCCTAGTTTTTCACGATTGTTTTTGTAATTGTTTGCTATATTTTGTGCCGGCAATTCCCAGAAATTTGAGGACAATTTTGCGATTAAAAATATATATATAAGTGTATTAGGGAGCCTACTATGTTAGGTGTGCAATCTGAAACAATGACACAAATCATTAAAATAAAGCTGCCTTATTTTGGTCTCTTGTCAAGACAAAATCTGAAACGGTAGAGATTAAGCCAAAGGAAGGTTGTATTACTCTTATTTTTTTCCATGATCCTACTTTTTCACAGATTTCACCTCCTGGAGCCTCTGACATCAATGTTAAATGCAGGGAAAGAGTTAAACGAAATCATTTATCAATTTGACACATCATAATACCAGCCATACATGTAAAGCACAAAATCCTTTAATTCAGTCTCGTCTAGCGGCCGTCACCCTTGAGCCAATCTCATCTCCACCTGTCTGTTCCATTGCTCCCTTCTCTCCAACTTTCTTTTGCAGTCTGAAGCGAGTCAAATGCACTAATGGCTCGTTTCCACTGACTGGTACAGTACAGTACGGTACAGTTCGGGTCGGTACGGGTCACCTTTATCAGGCTTGCGTTTCCACTAGCAAGGGTACCCTATTGGTGGGCGTGGTGTATGACAAAGTTTCAGTCGACGTCATGCTCGCTTGAATAAATGTCTACAATAAAGCTGCACAGGTCATTCACATATAATAGTGAGCAGCACTTCACACAAAACAGACGCTTTACACACATAAATACTTCTGTATAAATGTTTATTACGAACTTTTCTTTGAACATGAGTTGATTATAACTGCTGATCAATGACAGTGTGAAATAGCCTACTGTAACGTCTGTAATTATATTAAATAAAATAATAAATGAACATATATGAACACATACAGCCCCTTACAGTCTCCGATATGTTACCAACTAACAGAAAAAGTACACACAGCAGACATTTCGTCATTAATTAGGTTCAAAACAACCCAAAGTATAGCCTACAGTCAGAGTAAACCTCTCATCTGTGTCTGTAATCTTCAGCAGCACATGTCATGCAGCCTCTGTTAGAGAGTCATTCCATCATTCCCAGTTCATATTAGTCCAAAAGGTGATGATTAAAATTAAAACAAGGCAGTTTGTTCACGTTTGCTGAAGAAATAACGTGCTCCTTGGCTTCCCCTTTTTTCCGCGCTCCACTCTCGAGTTTGTCCTTTTCTTTCTGAATGTGTCACTCTCGCATTCATCAGCTTCTCACAGGATCGGGTTTCCAAAGCTTGTCAATAATCAAGCGCAAGTTATCATCAGCTCAAGAAGTTAGTTATTTCAGATATAGACTCGTGGCGAGCGCAAGTATTCTCTCGCTGTGTATTTCAAACATGGCGGGTCCTTTGTTTACATTCTGGCTTGTTGCGTAAGCGAATGACGTATCTCTGTAAACCAATAGCGTTCAGCTGCGCGTCTAGCTCCGCCTTTTGGTACCCTTTCAAAAGGGTGCCGAAAAAGTGGTACGGTACGGTTTGGTTCGGTACGCCTTTTGACAGTGGAAACGGCCATAAAAGCGTGCCAAACCGTACCGTACAGTACCACTCAGTGAAAATGGGCCATAAACGCCCAATTCGCGCCGCAGGATGTCTATATCTCATCTTCGCTATGACTTCACATGTAAATCACTCGCGCTTCATCCGCGTCTGCTTACTGCACAAGCTGAACACTCGCCCGCTCTCCAGTCCATGTAATGTGATGATTGTGAGGGCGCAGGTTTTCTAGAGACACTCAAATACATCATGTGTGCTGCGTATGCAACGACTATAAGTCATGTAAAACTATTAATAGCAAACTGAAATAAATATCATTTAATTATATGGTTTGAAATTTTGTTTTATGAGATTATTTACATTTTTTTCTGTTAAATTTTTGCAATATTTGTGCAGTAATTGATTTCCATTTTTTTCACCATTGAAAACAATGGAATTTGTTAAAAAATAATACTAATTTCATGTGCATTTATTAATCTAAGTGTGAATTAATTGACTTGAAATCCTCTTGTGTGCAGTGTGCGCAGACAACAATCACGTGCGCACGTGGACGGTGACGCGCTTCAGAGGCATGATCTCCACTCAGCCCGGCTCCACTCCGCTGACCTCCTTCAAGATCCTCTCACTGGACGATATCGACGGACATGCGGGCTGTGCTGCTGGAACTGAAATAGGTGAAACAGACTGTACCTGTTAACTGAGACAAACATTGCTGGATAATATACATTTTAGGAGCTGTAGATTCAAAATAACCACCTAAAAGCCTGACGCCACGTGTGAATGGCGTCAACGCTTCCCATTCACTTTGAAAGGGTGATGTCATGCGTTGCCAAACTGCATTGTGGATCCATCGGTGCCGATTCAGGGGCATT
Organism: Danio rerio; assembly: GCF_052040795.2. NCBI lineage: Eukaryota > Metazoa > Chordata > Actinopteri > Cypriniformes > Danionidae > Danio > Danio rerio. Next base: position 52,354,621 of record NC_141038.1, read on the forward strand.
GCTCGCTGCAGAAGTTGAGACTAGCTCAACTTTTCAAGCACCGACGGAAGCATCAGCCAATCAGATCGCTGTATGCAAATACACCAGCTGACAGTGGCCTATTGCTGACTGAACTCAGCTGACGCTTCTATGACGATCACTTCAGAAGTGAAAGTGTTCTTATGAAATATGGAAATATGGGAAAGAGGGAAGACTTTACACTTTAGTTTATTAGATGTGATGTTAAATGTAGCTTTTTAGTCAGTGAAAATCAGTGAATTTTATATTTGTCTTAAATAAAAAACCCTGTTATTATTATATTGGTCTAAAATGAGTGATGTGTGTGTGTGTGTGTGTGTGCAGGTCCATATGGTGAGCGTGACGAGCAGCAGGTGTTTATCCAGCGTGTGGTTCCTGACACGGATAAACTCTACGTCAGACTCTCCTCCAATGGGAAGAGGTCAGTTTTAAATAATTAATGTATTCATAGATGGCTTGCATTAGCAGCAAGTCATTTTAGGGGAAGTAGAGATGCTCCAATTTATCGGCCTGGAAACCAGAACTGATGCTGTTTGTTGTTGTTGTTTGTAGCGGCGGTTCAATGCGCTATTGTTGGTAGAGTAAGCACGTGTTTTACGCGTAAAAGTCAGAGTTAGTTGGCAAAATAATGCAAATAAAAACATCTTGATTTTCCAATGAACAGAATTCCTTCATCTATATTACACACTACTCTTTACCTTATGTTACGGTAAGTTACCAACCTCTCTTCCTCAATGCAGTGAAGCCACAGTTATATACTATCGCATTGACAGACAGCCTGTGGCTAAACACCAATGTACAATGTATGGCTCCTACAATGTATGGTTTTTTAAAATTTCTGTCTCCCGCAGGGTGTGTGAGGTGCGTTCAGTGGACGGGACCTCCATCACAGCGTTTGTGGTTCATGAGTGTGAGGGCTCCAGCCGCATTGGCTCTCGGCCGCGCCGGTATCTCTTCAGCGGACACAGCAACGGCAGCATCCAGATGTGGGACCTCACAACCGCAATGGAGATCGCTGGGAAAGTGGATATAAAAGGTGAGCTGCAGATTTAGATTAGATTAGATTCAACTTTATTGTCATTACACATGTACAAGTAATGGAACGAAACGCAGGGGTCTAACCAGGAGTGCAATAGCAGCAAATGCAGGGTATACTGTTGAAATGTTAATTTTTTTTCCCCAATTTCTGTTTAACGGAGAGAAGATTTCTTCAAGACATTTCTAATCATAATAGTTTTAATAACTCATCTCTAATAGCTGATTTATTTTATCTTTGTCACGATAACAGAAAATAATATTAGACTAGATATTCATCAAAACACTTTTATACAGCTTAAAGTGACATTTAAAGGCTTAACTAGGTTAATTAGGTTAACTAGTCAGGTTAGGGTAATTAGGCAAGTTATTGTATAACAGTGATTTGTTCTGTAGATTATCAAAAAATATATAGCGTAAAATGGCGTTTAAAAAATTAAAAACTGCTTTTATTCTAGCCGAAATAAAACCAATAAGACTTTCTCCAGAAGAATAAATATTATCAGACATACTGTGAAAATTTCCTTGCTCTGTTAAACATCATTTGGAAAATATTTAAAAAAGAAAAAAATTCAAAGGGGGCTAATAAATCTGACTTCAACTGTATATGAAAACTTTTGAAATTTTTAGAAGAAGAGAACACACTGTATGTGAGAGTGGAAAGTATTTATCGAGTCATCGTCTAGCCTTGTGTTTTCCACGATGGAGGATTGTGTTATATATGCAGTAAACACTGCAGTTGTTTAACCCAAAGCAGCTGCTTTTCTCCTGTGTTATTGCTGATGTGTGTGTTTGTGTGTGTGTTGCAGCTCTCGGTGGACCCACTGAAGAGGAGCTGCTGGAGCTTCTGGACCAGTGTGATCTGACTCTGACCCGAACACCAGACATGAGTCCTGCTGCCTCGCTCACACACTCCTCACGCAACTCCACCTGCAGGTACACACACACACTTCACATCCCACACACACACACGCACTTTGGTGTCAATGCATTGTCATTACAAATTGAGCATAAGCAGCTCCACAAAGTAGACCCAGTGCTGCTTATGATCCGTGCTGCTTCTCAGTGCGTTATGAATGCCAACCTGGTTTTTACAAAGTAGGACGTGTTCCTGGATGAACATCTGTGTTGATCCTGGAACAACATTCCAATCAGCCAATCAGAATTGAGAGATTTGTTTACAGTGAATGCTAGGTTTAGGCTTACGGTTAGGTTTATGCACTTGATTGTTATCCAACTAATATTCCCCTCTGATTTAGTGAATAAATTACACTTGTGGTTGGGTTTAGGGGTAGGGAAACAGGTATTGATTACTTTTTCCAACACAAACGATGTTTCAGGATCAACATAGATGTTAATCCAGGATCACATCGTACTTGGCAAAAGCATGACGTATGCGGGATGAAAGCTCCAATCTGTTAACATGGATGTTGAAAGAGTGTGAAAGAGACTTTAGGGGCAGATTTGGGATTGGGCCTTAAGCCTTATTTTCACTGCACACGACAAACAACAACAGAGCGGAAGTCATTCATTTTAAATGGAGAGTAGTCCGCGAGCTGCGGGGAGTGCCGATCATCTCCGTATGCTAAAAATTCTGATCCGATTTGAGCCGTTTTGAGATCCATTGAAATATTTGAACTCCTGCGACTAGACCATATGCGAACTGACGACCGGATGTGAGGTATTCCAATGTTGTCTAAGCAAGTCCGTGTGCGCGAGATGAGAAATACTAGTTTATTTGGTTATTTTTTTTTTATCAGAAAAATTCTATATATAAAAAATAAAACATTTCTGTTCATAAATGTAAGTAATAGTCGGCGCAATAGCCTAGTGGTTAGCGTGCCGACACATGGTGCAATAGCATGTCAGGGCGTCGCGAGTTCGAATCCCGGCTCCATGACATTTCCCTGTCTCTCGCTTCCAGTCTAAAATCTGTCCTATCTAATAATAAAGTCAAAAAGGCCAAAAATAAATCTTTAATAACAAATAAAAAAATAAATGTAAGTAATAAAGTAATAAAAAATATATATTTTTAATGTTGTTACACATTCCCTCCAATACTTTAGCAGTATATGAGTTTCTAGTATTCATTAATTCATTCAACCAATGAGAACGCACAGAAAATTAAGGCTCTTGCTTTTGCACTCCTTTATTTCGGACACTGAGAACAGCTTCTCTCCCATGGTGCACGTCAACACTGAAAATTCTGTGCCACAAGGGGGCGTATTTCGACAGTCATGTCCAAATGTCGTGAGCAGTGGAAAGGCGGCTTTACTATTATTCTCCCCTGTGTCCTGTAGAGGTCACTATGTGCTTCATCTCTTTCACTATTCACATTTCACAGTGTATTGGCATGACATACATGTGTATATATTGCCAAAGCATACATAGCAGGAAAAAAGACATCATAAAAACAGTAACAACAATGTTGATAATAATAATAATAATAATAATAATAATCGTAGCTATATATTAAACAATAAAAGAAACAATACATACATATATTTGTATAAAACACTGATGGTGAAATTACTGCAGATGTGTTCACTCTCTAGCCCCCTAAATATGTGGCATATATAAATATGATGAGCTACTAAAGAAGCAGTCGATCGGTCTTCAAGTAGACTCCTGCATTAGTCATTAATATGGAGTGATTGGAACTGAGGAATAGTTTGTGTTATTTGACTCCACCTGGGGTGTCTAAACTTGGTGCTGGAGGGCCGGTGTCCTGCTGAGTTTAGCTCCAACCTGCTTCAACACACCTGCCTGGACGTTTCTAGTATACCTAGGATGAGCTGGATTAGCTGGCTCAGGTGTGCTTGATTTGGGTTGGAGCTAAACTCTCCAGGACAACGGCTCTCTTTCTCTCTCTCTTACACTATGAATAAAATCGTAAGAGTAATTCATGTAACACAGGGGTCATCAAACTTGTTCCTGGAGGGCCAATTTCCTGCAGATGTTAGCTCCAACCCTAATCAAACACACCTGAACAAGCTAATCAAGGTGTTACTAGGTATACTAGAAGCATCCAGGCAGGTGTGTTGAGGCAAGGTGGAGCTAAACCCTGCAGGGACACCGGCCCTCCTGGACCGAGATTGGAGACCCTTGATGTAATGCATATATACACACAACACATTCATTTATAACCATCTAGAAGTGTGTGTGTGTGTGTTTGTAATGTCTCTCTCTCTCCTCAGTCTTCAGTCTCAGATGAGTGAAAGCAGTCGTGCTGCGTCTGGTTTTCGGTCTGCAGTTCCTCTTTCTGGAAGTCTTCCTCGTCAGCCTCCTCTGGTTCCCCTCACTAATAAACCTCGAGATCTGCCGTCCCACCTGGGCCTCAGTCAGTCCTCCATCCCATCCAGCAGCGGCAGCAGTCCTCACCCTGGTCGAGAGAAGGAGCGGGACGGTAGGCCTGTGCATTTACTCCAGTTTTTACATCATCGTGATTGCAGTTATGACCAAACTAATGGTGATTATGTTTCCCCTATAATGGAGCAGCTCTACGTGACGGGCTGCTGTCCATCCGCAGAGGCAGTTTTGTGGAGCGCTGTCAGGAAAGAGCCAAGTGTTCGGACGCCACCGCAGGTTTGGACCCGAGCAGACGTAGTTTAGCGGTGTGCAATGAACTGGAAGCTCGACTCGGCCTCAGGTGGGACTTTGCAATATCACAATATACAGCTGAAGTTATAATCATTAACCATCCAGAATTATTAGCCCTTCGGTATATTTCTACCCAAATTTCAGTTTAACAGAAAGAAGTTTTTTTTCTCAGCACATTTCTAATCATAATAGTGTTAATAACTCATCTCTAATAACTGATTTATTTTATCATTGCCATGATGACAGTAAATAATATTTGACTAGATATTCTCCAAGATACTATTCTACAGCTTAAAGTGACATTTAAAGGCTTAACTAGGTTAATTAGGCAAGTCATTGTATAACAGTGTTTTTTTTCTGCAGGCAATGAAAATATACGTATATATTGTATAAAAATAAAATATAAATAAATTAAAAATAAAAGAAATAAAAATATTTAAATAAATAAATTATAAATATATATTTTATTTATACAATTTCTATTATATATAAAATATTTATGTTAAAATAAAATTATTTATTAAATAATAACATTTTTATTAAATATGTTTTATTTTTTAAAATATATATAAAAAATAAAATATAAGTGAATTAAAATAAAATATATAATATAAAAATGTATAAATAATTAAATAATTAAATAAAATTTTAATAAATATGAATAAATAAAAAAATTAAATATGAATAAATTTAAAATATAATAAAAAAATATATAATATAAATAAAT